>NC_079190.1:505094091-505264091 GCF_029499605.1 Hyla sarda
CAGTTCGAGGACACTGATTTAGAAGAAGATAAATAAACAAGACTCCAAATGGATACAATGTAACAAACCATTTAGAGAAATTAAAGGGGTATTCCAGGCAAAACCTTTTTTTATATATATCAACTGGCTCCGGAAAGTTAAACAGATTTGTAAATTACTTCTATTTAAAAATCTTAATCCTTCCAATAGTTATTAGCTTCTGAAGTTTTCTGTCTAACTGCTCAATGATGATGTCACGTCCCGGGAGCTGTGCATGATGAGAGAATATCCCCATAGGAACTGCACAGCTCCCGGGACGTGACATCATCATTGAGCAGTTAGACAGAAAACTTCAGAAGCTAATAACTATTGGAAGGATTAAGATTTTTTAATAGAAGTCATTTACAAATCTGTTTAACTTTCCGGAGCCAGTTAAGATATATATAAATATATAAAAAAAAAGTTTTGGCCTGGAATACCCCTTTAAGGACCTTCTGAGAACTGAGAGACCTTTTACTATGATTCCATCAACCAAGTGCCAGATCTGTAGAGTCACTGAAGGGCTATGGGGGGAATTTATCATTGTATTTCAAGCTCTTTTTTTTTTCTGTATATTTTGCGCTATTTTAGTGCGGTGCTTTGCGTTGTTTCTGCGCCTTTCGATGGTCTGATTGTTCTGATAATTGTGCGTTTGTTCCTCCACATTGGTTTGGTCTTTTGCAGTGGTAGCCAATTCCATTAACTGCGTGTTTCCTTAAAAGTGGCACAAGCTGGCGCAATCCATGCATTGTTTTGTGCAGCGCTACGCCACCGTCATAGCACACATAAAAAAAAAATGCTCTGGCTGGAAAAGATGGATACAGTCCTAGGAAAGAGTCTCCTAGGACTGTATCCACCTTTTCCAGCCCACCGGAGCACCTGAAAGCTGAACTCATTTATGCAGGATAAGTCAGCAACCGCCGAGCCGAGAAGTTCGTGACGAATCGAATTTACTGTAAGTTTGCTCATCTCTAATTGCTTTCACCGCATTCAGCTTTCCTGATTATAAGTTGTGTATTAAAGTGTGTCCCAACCAGCGTGCCTCCAGCTGTTGCAAAACTACAACTCCCAGCATGCCCGGACAGCCGTTGGCTGTCCGGGCATGCTGGGAGTTGAAGTTTTGCAACATCTGGAGGGCCACAGTTCGAGACCACTGATTTAGAAGAAGGTAAATAAACAGGATTTCAAATGGATACAATGTAACAAAGCATCCAGAGAAAGCTGATCATTCTTTGCTATAGTCTGTCCCAACCAGTGTGTCTCCAGCTGTTGCAAAACTAAAACTCCCAGCATGCCCGGACACAGCACTGGTTATAAAACACTGGTATTAGATGTGTTTAGGAAGCTGAACAAATTGCTTTTAGAGATGAGCTAACTTACAGTAAATTCGATTCGTCACGAACTTCTCGGCTCGGCAGTTGATGACTTTATCCTGCATAAATTAGTTCAGCTTTCAGGAGTTCCGGTGGGCTGGAAAAGATGGATACAGTCCTAGGAAAGAGTCTCCTAGGACTGTATCCACCTTTTCCAGCCCACCGGAGCACCTGAAAGCTGAACTCATTTATGCAGGATAAGTCATCAACCGCCGAGCCGAGAAGTTTGTGACGAATCGAATTTACTGTAAGTTCGCTCATCTCTAATTGCTTTCATAGCATTCAGCTTCCCTGATTATAAGTTGTGTATTAAAGTGTGTCCCAACCAGCGTGCCTCCAGCTGTTGCAGAACTACAACTCCGAGCATGCTCGGACAGCCAACGTCTGTCCCGGCATGCTGGGAGATGAAGTTTTGCAACATCTGGAGGGCCACAGTTTGAGACCACTGAAATGGTTTCCTCATCCCGTCCAGGGTCCGGCAGCTCGGCTCAATGTCCAGGAACGTGATGTATGAGGGTCGATCTGACTCCAGGACGCCACCTGTTAAATTCTAAATACGGCCTCATCTGGGCCAAACACCCACCCACGCCACCCACCGCCCAATGTCATGTGTTACGTAGGTCGTCCACTTTTGGATGGATACCAGCAGCAGGAGCCAGGTCAAGGTGCTTCTAGTCCTACGTGAGACCTTGTAGAGTGCTGGAACGTTCGTGGCCGTGGATGGAAACCCGGAATGATCAGCAGTGGTCGGAAGGGTATGGAAGATGGTGGCATGGGGATGGTTCGGTGGTACAATACGTTTTGCGCAACTTTTGTGTTAAAGGGTTACTCCGCTACCCAGCGTCCGTGTTCACGCCCGGCCCTCGTGAAGTCACGCCACGTCATGTGACATCACGTCCCGCCCCCTCAAAGCAAGTCTATGGGAGGGGGCGTAATGGCCGTTGCGCCCCCTTCCCATAGACTTTCATTGAGGGGTCAGGCCGTGACGTCACGGAGGGGGCGGGCGTGAACACGGAAGTCCGCACACAGCGTACAGAACTCAATGTTCCGGACGCTGGGGAGCGGAGTAACCCTTTTAAAGGAGATCTGCAGCCATAGACACGTATGCCCTAGGTGCAGAATAGGGGATAAGTATCTGATTGCAGGGGGGTCCGAACGCTGGGGGCCCCCGTGATCCTGTCCTGTACGGGGACCTAGCTCTGCCACAGCCGTCAACATGCAGGGTTCCATAGAGCTGAATGGAAGGGCGTGTTTGTCGACCTCTTAGTGAAGTAGACGGCACGCACATTAGTCGCGCACTAGTCACGCACAGCCGTTACAATGCCGGATCCCTGTATGGAAGATCGCGGGGGTCCCAGTGGTTGGGCCCACCGCGATGAGACACTTATCCCCTAACCTGCGTATAGGGGATAAGTGTCTATGGCTGCAGATCTCCTTTAAAGGGGTGCTCCACTGGAAAACTTTTTTATTTTATTTTTTTTAAATCAACTGGTGCCAGAAAGTTAAACATATTTGTAAATTACTTCTATTAAAAAATCTTAATCCTTCCTGTACTTATTAGCTGCTGAATACTACAGAGGAAATTCTTTTCTTTTTGGAACACAGAGCTCTCTGCTGACATCATGACCACAGTGCTCTCTGCTGACATCTCTGTCCATTTTAGGAACTGTCCAGAACAGCATATGTTTTCTATGGGGATTTCCTTTTACCCTGGACAGTTCCTAAAATGGACAGAGGTGTCAGCAGAGAGCTCTGTGTTTCAAACAGAAAAGAATTTCCTCTGTAGTATTCAGCAGCTAATAAGTACTGGAAGGATTAAGATTTTTTTAATAGAAGTAATTTACAAATCTGTTTAACTTTCTGGCACCAGTTGATTTAAAAAAAAAAAAAAAACGTTTTTCACCGGAGTACCCCTTTAAAGAGGTTCTCTGCCCTAGACATCATATCCTCTATCCAAGGATAGGATAGGATGTCTGACCGCGAGGGGGGGAGGGGGGGTCCGTCCTCTGCGCGGGGGGGGGGTCTGACCGCGATCTCCAGCCCGACACTCTGGTATTCTGAACATTTACATTCAGAATGCCTGCTTCGGGCTTGTGACGTCACACCATGCCCCCTCCATTCATGTCTATGGGAGGGGGCATGACGGCTGTGATTGAGCGACACGCCCCTCCCTTAGGCATGATTGGAGGGGGCGGGGCATCACGTCACGACCACAGCCAGCCAAAGCCGGGGTGCCGGGCCAGAGATTGCGGGTGGTCCCAACAGCCGTACCCCCCGCCGTCAGTCATCTTCTCCCCTATCCTTTGGATAGGGGATAAGACATCTAGGGGCGGAGTACCCCTTTAAAGGGTAAAAACCAGGGTAAAATCACATCCTATCTCCTATTTCTATTTAAGATAAGTGGTAACCTAGATGTCTGACAGCTGCTTATCTCTGCTCCCCCCCAGAAAATTACAGGTAATAAGGGATTTTAATTGGGGAACCAGGGATGGACCATAGTCACGAGTCCACTTTTTGGCCACCCCCATGCTTGCAGATCCCATATATATATATATATATATATATAATATTATATTTTCCCTTCACCTTCTCTGGCCCGTGCAGAATTTTCCGTAATTATTGTGACTGACGGATTGTGACCTTTTCAGAGTTTTTTCCGCCCCGGTGGCTGCACCTGCTCAGTACAGACTGTGCACAATACGGAAGATGTGAGCGCCTTCTATTTTAAGATGAACAAAAGTAACCCATAAAGCGATCGTCTCTGCGGGCGGCGGCCATGTCTTGTGTCTGATAATGGGCGCACTTCCCACTTCTGCTCCAGATGTTTCCTGTCAGGGTCCGGGCTGCAGTCGACTGGCACAGTTATGAGGGTACAAGGTGACCAAGGCTGGGTTCACATCACGTTTTTCCAATACGGTTCCCGGTTCAAAAACTGTATGGGGGAAAAAACTGATGGAACAGTATGGGAAAAAGTAAACCGTATGCGTTTTTAAACTGTATACTGTTTTTTAAAGTGCATACAGTTCCGTCCGTTTTTATTATTTAAAAAAAAAAAAGCCTATACGTTTTTGAAAATTCAGTCCATTTTTAATGGGAGGGGTCTTGGATGCAAATGCGCATGTGCAATGAAAAAACGCATACGGTTTTGCCGTATGGAACCGTATATATGTGCGTTTCCCATTGACGTCCATATAAAAAAAAAAAAGGTATGCGGTTGCAGTACGGTTTTTAAATTGGAGTCAAAACCGTGGTTGAACACGGTTTGGAGTACTGTTAAAAAACCGTATTGCAAGCAAACCGTACGCAACCGTATACATCAGGGTGCTTACGGTTTGCAATGCTTTGCCTATGTATTCGGTTTTCAATACCGTTCCATACGTTTTCACTAATGAAAACGTATGCGGGAACCGTAGTTGAAAAACGTGATGTGAACCCAGCCTGAGCTATAGAGAGTCAAAACCCTAAAGCAGTGGTCTTCAACCTACGGACCTCCAGATGTTGCAAAACTACAACTCCCAGCATGCCCGGACCCCCGCGATCAGACATCTTATCCCCTATCCTTTGGATAGGGGATAAGATGTCTTGGGGCCGGAGTACCCCTTTAAATTCACATTTCCCGCCCTCCTAGTGAGACCTTATGCCAATGGGAAGCAATCTCCCATACAATTTTTTTATTTACATTTTAGTAATACTTTTTCATTTACTATCCTATGTCTGATATAAAGGTCCTGCACAAGACATTATATTGTATTTTAAGTGTATGATAAACTGTTATTTATTGGACATGTTTTCTCTCTTCTCATTTTTCTTCCTGATCTCTCTTAAAGGGGTACTCCGGTGGAAAATTTTTTTTTTTTTTTTTTAAATCAACTGGTGCCAGAAAGTTAAACAGATTTGTAAATGACTTCTATTAAAAAAAAAAAAATCTTAATCCTTCCAATACTTATTAGCTGCTGAATACTACAGAGGAAATTCATTTCTTTTTGGAACACAGAGCTCTCTGCTGACATCATTACCACAGTGCTCTCTGCTGACACCTCTGTCCATTTTAGGAACTGTCCAGAGTGGGAGAAAATCCCCATAGCAAACATATGCTGCTCTGGACAGTTCTTAAAATGGACAGAGATATCAGCAGAGAGCACTGTGGTCGTGATGTCAGCAGAGAGCTCTGTGGTCATGATGTCAGAAGAGAGCACGGTGTTCCAAAAAGAAAAGAATTTCCTCTGTAGTATTCAGCAGCTAATAAGTAATGGAAGGATTACGTTTTTTTTAAAAGAAGTCATTTACAAATCTGTTTAATTTTCTGGCACCAGTTGATTTAAAAAAAAAAAAAAAAAAAACTTTTCCACCGGAGTACCCCTTTAACCTCAACCTAGCAGGACTGTTAACATTTTTTGTTTTTTCTTGTATGTTTTTGACACATAGGGTAATGTGTATCACAGCGTCCTCGGTTTAGGTTGAGCTCCCAACCAACATTTTATTTTTTCTGCCTGTAGTTTTACAACTGCTAGAGAGCCACAGGTTGGGGAATAGGAGGCACTTGCAAGACGCATCATGGGCTGCTAGGGCATGATGGGAGTTGTAGTTTTGCAACAGCTGTGGAGCCAAAAGAAGGGGAATAGGATGCACTGGAGGGATGCACCAGAGGCCGTCAGGGCATGATGGAAGTTGTAGTTTTACAACAGCTAGAGAACCACAGGTTGGGAAATAGGAGGCACTTGTAAAACGCATCCTGGGCTGCTAGGGCATGATGGGAGTTATAGTTTTGCAACAGCTGTGAAGCTAAAGGAAGGGGAATAGGATGCACTGGAAGAATGCACCAGAGGCCGTCAGGGCATGATGGGAGTTGTAGTCTTGCAGCAGCTGGAGAGCCACAGATTATGGTATAGGATGCAGCAAAGGCCGTCAGGGCATGCTGGGAATTGTAGTCTTGCAACTGCTGGAGAGCCACAGATTATGGAATGAGATGCACTGGCAGGATGCACCAAACGCTGTCAGGGCATGCTGGGAATTGTAGTTTTGCAACAGCTGTGGAGTCAAAAGAAGGGGAATAGGATGCACTGGAAGGATGCACCAGAGGCCGTCAGGGCATGATGGGAGTTGTAGTCTTGCAGCAGCTGGAGAGCCACAGATTATGGAATAGGATGCACCAAAGGCTGTCAGGGCATGCTGGGAATTGTAGTTTTGCAACAGCTGGAGAACCACAAGTTGGGTAATAGGATGCACTGGAGGGATCAGGATATACCCGCCAGCTTAGGCACCAAATCTCCTGCACCCCCTATAGCAGCTGTATATTAGGGGGGCGGTAGAATCAGTAATGTATCCAGACCACAGCCTCCATCATCCTAATAATCCCCGGTGACATACATTACTGTGGCGCTGTAGGATCGCCATCCCTGGTCACTAATTCCCTCTCTAGTCGTCGTTCCCAACCCCCCCCCACCTGAATGTGGTTACTGTCTCTTTAAGCACGTCAGGCATTGCAAACAGCAGGGGGGGGATTCAGCGGAGCTCTCTGGGAATGTCATTCCCTATAAGACACCATGTGACATCTTATTAGACAGATCCTCTGTGCTGCTGATACCACTGTTTCCGCGGTTACCGGGGTCTCATCCGCCGTTCCTACATTCGAGGGGGCTCCGCTTGGCAAGGGTCAATGTCTTGCATCCACCTGCCTGTGACCACTACTAGCCCCAGTCTGCGTGCCCGGCTGGAGGAGCCCAGGGCGTCGTGTCATGCTACGTGCGACTGTGACACCTAGCCGGGATCTCCCCCCCACTCCTCCTCCTCCTCGGGTGTTCGCTCGCCCATCGTAGAGATTCTGACCCGTATTGACCAGCTGTTCCGTCACATGACGTCCCTCCCAGTAATCTTCAGGGGAGCCGCAGACATTCGTCCCTCGCGTCACGTATCACCTCGGACTCCTGGGAAATCTTGACTATTCGGTGAGTCGCTGGCACTCGGGATATGCGCCGATTTAATGGGCGGATCTGCGTTAGGATGTGTACGCGAGGCTGGGTCGTTATTCCGAATATCTACGATGTGGCAGAGCTGAATTTGTCATTGAAATGATTGGTTTTTACTGCATCGGGATAATATTATGTTATCTGCTGTGTACGCAAATGACAAACTCACCTCTGCTACCTCCAGATATTGCAAAACTACAACTCCCAGCAGGCCCGGACAGCCTTTGGCTGTCCGGGCCTGCTGGGAGTTGTAGTTTTGCAATATCCAGAGGTCCGCAGTTTGGAGACCAGTGGTCTTAAAGGGGTATTCCAGGAAAAAAACTTTTTATTTATATATATATATATATATATATATATATATATATATATATATATATGTATATGTGTATATATGTATGTATGTATATATATATATATATATATATATATATATATATATATATATACATATCAACTGGCTCCAGAAAGTTAAACAGATTTGTAAATTACTTCTATAAAAAAAATCTTAATCCTTCCAATACTTATCAGCCGCTGAAGTCAAGTTGTTGTTTTCTGTCTGGCAACAGTGCTCTCTGCTGACATCTCTGCTTGTCTCTGGAACTGCACAGAGTAGAAGAGGTTTGCTATGGGGATTTGCTTCTAAACTGGGCGGTTCCCGAGACACGTGTCATCAGAGAGCACTTAGACAGAAAAGAACAACTCAACTTCAGCAGCTCATAAGTACTGAAAGGATTAAGATTTTTTTTTATGTACGGCCCATCAAAGCAACCTTCTTCTTAAGAGTGAACCTGACAGTAGGTATTTAGTGTCCCTGCAGCGCCACCACAGGACAAGTGATATACTGCACCCATAAGGAAGAGTTAGAGATGTTGCCAGTGGGGGCCAGCTGGTAGTTGTAGTTCTCCAGGCAAGAGATATGAGTGACACAGAAGCTGGAGGAAGAGAACGTCTGGACCAAGAGAACCTTTCCCATGACCACAGCAACCTTTTGTAAATGGGGGTCCACACATGTGGGACCCTAGGGCACAGCTGTGGGTGTAAAATTTGGGTACAGTTGTAGAATGCCATTATTTGCATTAAAGGGGTATTCCAGGAAAAAACGTATATGTATATATATATATATATATATATATATATATATACTGGCTGCAGAAAGTTAAAAAGATTTGTAAATTACTTCTATTAAAAAATCTTAATCCTTCCAATAATTATCAGCTGCTGAAGTTGAGTTGTTTTTTACTATCTGGCAACAGAGCTCTCTGCTGACATCTCTGCTTGTCTCGGGAACTGCACAGGTAGGAGTAGAAGAGCTTTGCTATGGGGATTTGCTTCTAAACTGGGCGGTTCCCGAGACAGGTGTCATCAGAGAGCACTTAGACAGAAAAGAACAACTCAACTTCAGCAGCTCATAAGTACTGAACGGATTAAGATTTTTTTTCTAGAAGTAATTTACAAATCTGTTTAACTTTCTGGAGCCAGTTGATATATAAAAAAAAGTTATTTTCCTGGATAACCCCTTTTAAGTTTCTCGGGGGTGGTCAAGCTCTTTGCACCTCCCACAAGGAATAACATAATGTTATATGCTGTGTATGCAAATTATATTGCAAAACTACAACTCCCAGCATGCCGGGACAGCCGTTGGCTTCCGGGCATGCTGGGAGATGTAGTTTTGCAACATCAGGAGGTCTGCAGTTTGGAGATCATTGGTCTACACTAATTAAAAGTTACTCGGGGGAGTGGTCCTGCTCTTGGCACCTCCCACAAGCAACCTATAGAGAAATATTTTGTAGAGGGTCTTCACCTTTGCTTGCTTAGGGGACCCTCCATAACTAGTGATTCCAGTAAAACAATCACAGTGCCCCCTAATTATGTCCAAAATATTCTGGTAAATGTGCCATCTCCAAGGCGTCTTGTTAGTCAGAATATCGACGATGTAGCAGAGCTGAATTTGTCTTCAACTGATTCCTTTGGGATAACCTAATGTTATGTGCTGTGCACACAAATGACACGCTCCCCTCCGCTATGTCTGTTGGGATGTAGTACCCATGGGGATGATTGGTGTTGTAGTGCAGGCTGGGTAGATAGTAAGGATGTCCCCTGATGGGGGTCCCCTGTAAACCTGTAAACAATTGTTTTGTCAGCGCAGAATGGATTGTTACCCTCTTTAGAACAAATGAATGAATATTTGGTCACTGTCCCTTTAAAGAGGTACTCTGCTGGAAAACATATATATATTTATATATATATATATATATATATATATATATATATATATATATATTTATTTTTTTTTCTATATACACTGGTGCCAGAAATTTTTACAGATTTGTAAATTACTTATATTTAAAAATCTAAATCCTTCCAATAATTATCAGCTGCTGAAGTCAAGTTGTTGTTTTCTGTCTGGCAACAGTGCTCTCTGCTGACATCTCTGCTTGTCTCGGGAACTGCACAGAGAAGAAGAGGTTTGCTATGGGGATTTGCTTCTATCCTTTGCTTAATTTGCTTAATCCTTCCAGTATTTATCAGCTGCTGTATGCTCCACAGGAAGTTCTTTTCTTTTTGAATTTCTTTTCTGTCTGACCACAGTGCTCTCTGCTGACACCTCTGTCCATTTTAGGAGCAAGTCCTCATAGCAAACCTCTCCTGCTCTGGGCAGTTCCTGACATGGACAGAGGTGTCAGCAGAGAGCACTGTGGTCAGAAAGAAAGGAAATTTAAAAAGAAAAGAACTTCTTGTGGAACATACAGCAGCTGATAAGTGTTGGAAGGATTAAGATTTTTAAATAGAAGTAATTTACAAATCTGTTTAACTTTCTGGCACCAGTTGATGAAAAATCCTTATTTGTTTTGTGTGTCTCTTTCTATGTCAGATAATTACTGTGCTTTCTGGTCGAGCAGTATATATATATATATATATATATATATATATATATATATATATATATATATTTATATATTTAGGGTCTTTACCCTAGGGTCCCCCAACTTCTGGCAGGTGTCCAGTTGTGGACCCCCACACCAGGAAAGGTGAGCTAAATATTCATTTTTTTAAAGTATCCACTGATAAGTTACTCATGGGTGGTCCAGCTCCTGGCACCTCCCACGAGCAGCACTCAGAGAAACAATTTGCAGACGTTCTTCAACCCTGAATAGGGGAGCATGCATCTGGTCATTGCCATACCACGAAAATGTTCGCAGGGCCTCAGTATCTCATCGACTAAAAGAGAAATGGTCATCGTCTATACAGAGTCTACTCCTAAAAGGTCCCCCTCTAGGTGATATTGCTAATAGGTGTCCACTTGTAGACCTTCACCAGGATAGGAGAGCCTACTTTGCAATTGTTGACCGTCTATATCAGCGGTCTCCAAACTGTGGCCTCCAAACTGTTTTGCAACATCTGGAGGTCCATAGTTTTGAACCCATTGGTCTACACTAATGATGTTACTCGAGGGTGCTCCAGCTCTTGGCACCTCCCATGAGCAACAGCTCTTTGTTGAGGTTCTTTACTATTGCTGGCTTAGGGGGACCCATAAATAGTGATTCCAGTACAGTGACCCCACTACTATGTATAAGATATTTTACCGTCTGGTGGGTAACTAAAGGCCACCTGGGGACAAAAGACATATATAGTAATGGCAATATGTTTTTCAGCTTCCAGGTGGTCAATGCGGTGATGCCCGGCCAGTTTACCATGAAAACTAGATGCTCATATATTCCTTCTGGCCTTGGCTTATTTGGCCCTTAGACTATACCTGGCTATGCAGCCCTGAGCCCAACATGTTCCATGCCCCCAAATATGACATAAAGTCTTTTTATGACTACTGGTGGGGATAAATTAGTTCCTCACAGTTGTTGTGCTACAATTCCCTATCGCAGGGTGCAGGGCAGCAAGATTTTTCCTATGAAAGTTACTTGACACCTCCTCTTGGGACTCTCACCTTTCTACTCCATGGTAAATGGAGAAAAAGTATGTGGAATGGGCACTTATTTCCGCTGCAATTTGCCAGGAAATGGAAAGTAACACCATATATACAGTGGTCCCTCAAGTTACAATATTAATTGGTTCCAGGACGACCATTGTATGGTGAAACCATTGTACGTTGAGACCAGAACTCTATGGAAACCTGGTAATTGGTTCTTAAGCCCCAAAATGTCATCCAAAAATAGGAAAAAGTGAGAATTAAAGAAAAATAAGTAGATAACTAAGAGATAAAGCAAATACTTACATATAAAAGTAATAAAGATCTGCTGGGAGCTGTAATCACTGTCTTTGTAGAGGACAGGAGCTTCTTCAGGGTCCTGTACAGTACACAGTGTCCTAAAAAAGTAATGGAGCCGCCCTCACCTGGTGTCCAAAGGAGCAGCTAACCCTGGTAGTAGAACCGAACATGTAATATCTCCCTGTACTGTAGGGGGCGCTACCAGACACCAGTCAGTGCATGCACTTCAGTAATACAGGTAAAGAGTACAGAACATGTAATACCTCCCTGTACTGTGGGGGTGCTACCAGACACCAGTCAGTGCATACACTTCAGTAATACAGGTAAAGAGTACAGAACATGTAATACCTCCCTGTACTTTAGGGGGCGCTAACAGACACCAGTCAGTGCATACACTTCAGTAATACAGGTAAAGAGTATAGAACATGTAATGCCTCCCTGTACTGTAGGGGGCGCTACCAGACACCAGTCAGTGCATACACTTCAGTAATACAGGTAAAGAGTACAGAACATGTAATACCTCCCTGTACTGTAGGGGGCGCTACCAGACACCAGTCAGTGCATACACTTCAGTAATACAGGTAAAGAGTACAGAACATGTAATACATCCCTGTACTGTAGGGGGCGCTACCAGACACCAGTCAGTGCATGCACTTCAGTATTACAGGTAAAGAGTACAGAACATGTAATACCTCCCTGTACTGTGGGGGTGCTACCAGACACCAGTCAGTGCATACACTTCAGTAATACAGGTAAAGAGTACAGAACATGTAATACCTCCCTGTACTGTGGGGGCGCTAACAGACACGAGTCAGTGCATACACTTCAGTAATACAGGTAAAGAGTATAGGACATGTAATACCTCCCTGTACTGTGGGGGTGCTACCAGACACCAGTCAGTGCATACACTTCAGTAATACAGGTAAAGAGTACAGAACATGTAATACCTCCCTGTACTGTAGGGGGCGTTACCAGACACCAGTCAGTGCATACACTTCAGTAATACAGGTAAAGAGTACAGAACATGTAATACATCCCTGTACTGTAGGGGGCGCTACCAGACACCAGTCAGTGCATACACTTCAGTAATACAGGTAAAGAGTACAGAACATGTAATACATCCCTGTACTGTAGGGGGCGCTACCAGACACCAGTCAGTGCATACACTTCAGTAATACAGGTAAAGAGTACAGAACATGTAATACCTCCCTGTACTTTAGGGGGCGCTAACAGACACCAGTCAGTGCATACACTTTAGTAATACAGGTAAAGAGTACAGAACATGTAATACATCCCTGTACTGTAGGGGGCGCTACCAGACACCAGTCAGTGCATACACTTCAGTAATACAGGTAAAGAGTACAGAACATGTAATACCTCCCTGTACTGTAGGGGGTGCTAACAGACACCAGTCAGTGCATACACTTCAGTAATACAGGTAAAGAGTATAGAACATGTAATACCTCCCTGTACTGTGGGGGTGCTACCAGACACCAGTCAGTGCATACACTTCAGTAATACAGGTAAAGAGTACAGAACATGTAATACATCCCTGTACTGTAGGGGGCGCTACCAGACACCAGTCAGTGCATGCACTTCAGTATTACAGGTAAAGAGTACAGAACATGTAATACCTCTCTGTACTGTGGGGGTGCTACCAGACACCAGTCAGTGCATACACTTCAGTAATACAGGTAAAGAGTACAGAACATGTAATACCTCCCTGTACTGTGGGGGCGCTAACAGACACCAGTCAGTGCATACACTTCAGTAATACAGGTAAAGAGTATAGGACATGTAATACCTCCCTGTACTGTGGGGGTGCTACCAGACACCAGTCAGTGCATACACTTCAGTAATACAGGTAAAGAGTACAGAACATGTAATACCTCCCTGTACTGTAGGGGGCGCTAACAGACACCAGTCAGTGCATACACTTCAGTAATACAGGTAAAGAGTATAGAACATGTAATACCTCCCTGTACTGTGGGGGTGCTACCAGACACCAGTCAGTGCATACACTTCAGTAATACAGGTAAAGAGTACAGAACATGTAATACCTCCCTGTACTGTAGGGGGCGCTAACAGACACCAGTCAGTGCATACACTTCAGTAATACAGGTAAAGAGTATAGAACATGTAATACCTCCCTGTACTGTGGGGGTGCTACCAGACACCAGTCAGTGCATACACTTCAGTAATACAGGTAAAGAGTACAGAACATGTAATACCTCCCTGTACTGTAGGGGGCGCTAACAGACACCAGACAGTGCATACACTTCAGTAATACAGGTAAAGAGTACAGAACATGTAATACATCCCTGTACTGTAGGGGGCGCTAATAGACACCAGTCAGTGCATACACTTCAGTAATACAGGTAAAGAGTACAGAACATGTAATACATCCCTGTACTGTAGGGGGCGCTACCAGACACCAGTCAGTGCATACACTTCAGTAATACAGGTAAAGAGTATAGAACATGTAATACCTCCCTGTACTGTGGGGGTGCTACCAGACACCAGTCAGTGCATACACTTCAGTAATACAGGTAAAGAGTACAGAACATGTAATGCCTCCCTGTACTGTAGGGGGCGCTATCAGACACCAGTCAGTGCATACACTTCAGTAATACAGGTAAAGAGTACAGAACATGTAATACCTCCCTGTACTGTAGGGGGCGCTACCAGACACCAGTCAGTGCATACACTTCAGTAATACAGGTAAATAGTACAGAACATGTAATACCTCCCTGTACTGTAGGGGGCGCTACCAGACACCAGTCAGTGCATACACTTCAGTAATACAGATGTTTTACCAGTGAAGTCCCATTCTGATTGGTCGGTTCTTCCAGCCATTGGCATGTTTCGCAGATCTGGACTGTCTGTACATTGTATGTTGAGTCTGGTTTAAAGTTACAATGGTTCAGAAAAGACCATTGTATGTTGGAACTATTGCATGTTGAAGGATCGTTGTATATCAGGGGTCTTCAACCTGCGGACCTCCAGATGTTGCAAAACTACAACTCCCAGCATGCCCGGACAGCCAACGGCTGTCCGGGCATGCTGGGAGTTGTAGTTTTGCAACATCTGGGGGTCCGCAGGTTGGAGACCACTGCTGTATACTACTACAAAAATATATATTGGTGTAGCCATTTTTCCAGTATGCGTACGGTCCCATTGGTGCACTAGGGGGGGTTGCCTGGACCACTCCTGTCTCCTCCTGTAGCCCCACCGGACCTCTGAGCGCGGGCAAGGTGTCCCGTGCCACCAGATACCACATGGAGTCTCTTTATTACTGGGCTTTTTTTTTTCTGCTAGGGAAATGTAAGGTTGAGCAGAACTAGCGGAAACGTGCGCATTTCCTGTCGTAAGACATTGTATTTCCCGCGCACCTTCTCGCGCTGGTGGTACATCGCCTCCGCACGCTGGCAGATTGAGCGCTGCCCTGGCGTTATGGAGACCTCTGGCACAGAGACTGTTTTACGAGTCTCGTAAGGAAACATTCGGCAGCGTGCACCACGTTCTCTTCTGAAGCAATGACCGCACCAGCAATTACGCAACACTCTCCAAACCACAAGACCCATCACCCATCTCCATAGGCCAAGCGGTGATGACTAGTATTGTGCTTCATGATGACCGCCAAAAACCTTATAGTAACATAAAGGCATCTTAATCCCCCCCCTCAACCCCTATATTAGGAGATTAAAGGGGCACTCCGGTGAAAAACAATTTTTTTTTTTTAAATCAACTGGTGCCACAACGTTATACAGATTTGTAAATGACTTCTATATATAAAAAAAAAAAAAAAAATCTTAATCCTTCCAGTACTTATCAGCAGCTGTATGCTCCACAGGAAGTTCTTTTCTTTTTGTTGTACAGTTCCTGACATGGACAGAGGTGTCAGCAGAGAGCACTGTGGTCATACAGAAAAGAAATTCAAGAAGACAAGAACTTCCTGTGGAGCATACAAGATGCTGATAAGTACTGGAAGGATTAAGATTTTTATGTAGAATTAATTTACAAATCTGTATAACGTTCTCTGTACTCTGGTGAAAAACAATTTTTTTTATTTATTTATTTTTTTAATCAACTGGTGCCAGAAAATTAAACAGATTTGTTAATTAGTTCTATTTAAAAATCTTAATCCTTCCAGTACTTATTAGCTGCTGTATGTTCCACAGGAAGTTGTGTAGGACTTTCCAGTCTGACCACAGTGCTCTCTGCTGACACCTCTGTCCATGTCAGGAACTGTCCTGAGCAGGAGCAAATCCCCATAGCAAACCTCTCCTGCTCTGGACAGTTCCTGACATGGACAGAGGTGTCAGCAGAGAGCACTGTGGTCAGACTGGAAAGACCTACACAACTTCCTGTGGAGCATACAGTAGCTAAGTACTGGAAGGATTAAGATTTTTAATTAGAAGTAATTTACAAATCTGTTTAACTTTCTGGCACCAGTTGATTTAAAAGAAAAAATAAAAGTTTTTCACCAGAGTACCCCTTCATGTACGGCCCATCAAAGCAACCTTCTTCTTAAGAGTGAACCTGACAGTAGGTATTTAGTGTCCATGCAGCGCCACCACAGGACAAGTGATATACTGCACCGATAAGGAAGAGGTAGAGATGTTGCCAGTGGGGACCAGCTGGTAGTTGTAGTTCTCCAGGCAAGAGATAGGAGTGTCACAGAAGCTGGAGGACAATGTCTGGACCAAGAGAACCTTTCCCGTGACCACAGCAACCTTTTGTAAATGGGGGTCTACACATGTGGGACCCTGTGGGTGTAGAATTTGGGTACAGTTGTAGAATGACATTATTTGCATTAAAGGGGTATTCCAGGAAAAAACTTTTTTTATAGATATAAATATATATATATATATATATATATATATATATATCAACTGGCTCCAGAAAGTTAAAAAGATTTGTAAATTACTTCTATTAAAAAAATCTTAATCCTTCCAATAATTATCAGCTGCTGAAGTTGAGTTGTTCTTTTCTGTCTGGCAACAGTGCTCTCTGCTGACATCTCTGCTTGTCTTGGGAACTGCACAGAGTAGAAGAGGTTTGCTATGGGGATTTGCTTCTACTCTGGACAGTTCCTGAGACAGGTGTCATCAGAGAGCAGTTAGACAGAAAAGAACAACTCAACTTCAGCAGCTCATAAGTACTGAAAGGAGTAAGATTGTTTTAATAGAAGTAATTTACAAATCTGTTTAAGTTTCTGGCACCAGTTGATTTAAAAAAAAATATATAAAAAAATGTTTTCCACCGGAGTACCCCTTTAAGCTTCACTAGGATTTTGCACTGGCAGAGACAATCTCACTCTCCTCTGGCCAAAACCAGACTCACTGGTTGGTTTCTGCCCTCTGGGGTGATAGAGTTGGATTTGGGGGTTCTTCCTGTAGTGGTCACCGGGGGATGGTGAGTGTTATTCTGCAGGCTGGCTGGGAATAGTGGTCACTCAACTATAATGTCACATGGCGGGGTGATGACGCTAACCTTTTAGCAGCTTAACTGAATTTCAATATGTTCTCAGCCAGGGCCGGCCCTCCAATCTGTCCCGCTGGGTCCCGCATTGACCTTCACACAAGATTTTTGACCCCTTCGTGACCCATGACGGACCTAGTCCATCATGGTGCCGCTCAGGGTGTATGGAGCGAGCTTCTGACTCGAGCCCGCTCAATGCCTTGCAGCCCCCAGCTGATTCCTGTAGCTGGGGGCCGCCGCTAATAGCCGGCATGAAGCAATCGCCGCATCTGGCAATTAACCCTTTAGATCGCCGGCACGCAGCACACTCGCGGTGGAACGATCCACTGTAGAGGTAGCCGGAGGACTTACCTTTCTCCCTCTGCTGTCCGTGGCTCTGTCATTGATAGACCCTGGCTGAACCAGGCTTTATCAATGGAGCGCAGAGCACACAGATCAATGGAGTTCAATAGAACTGCATTGATCTGTGTGAGGAATCTAATGATTCCCCCTTAAAGGGGAAGGGGTTAGTGCGTGTTTTTTTAAACTTAATTATACTTTTTTCAGGGGAGGGGGATGGGGGGCAGCATTTCACTCCTGGACCCAGGCAGCACAATGTCTTGGGCCGGCCCTGTTCTCAGCCCAAGTGACCAAAACGACTCCCAGGTTGGCTCACTTTAGTGCAATATGTAGACTTTCCCTTACTCACACAACTCTGGTTTGCGACACAATACCCAGAAGGACAAGGGCAGAAGAATTTTTCTAGACATGGCAACCAAGCAGCACTGAATCCGAACAGAGGCCAGCAAAGAGATTGGGGTATTGCAGAGAGGCCCTTGTTCAGCCTTCCTCTCTCTGATGAAAATGGTAAACTACTTCCTGTAGCACTGTATCCTCACAGATGGGAAGGGAACAGTGACTAGATTGTAGACCTAGGGAGAGCACATGTGACCTTGCTGTAGATATGCCGGAGGTAGGGCACATGGGACACTAGCAAGAGCTAGGCCCAGACTGCCGACTAATAGGTATGGGTCCTTACCTTCTCCTTGGAGAGGGAGGTTGGATTAAGGGACTTGGACTTCTGGTTGGGAGACTCATGTGACCAAGGCATCACCCATCTCTCCAGTACCCTATACACAAGAGCTTAGGACCAACCTTTCATGCGCATACATTATGTTTACCAGAGGTGGCAGCAGAGAGAGTGAAAACCAAGTGTATTCACAAAATGGCAATACAATGAATCACAGTCCCCATAATGGATTAAACACATTGTAACAAATCTACTACCACGTGACAAATGTTCACTTTAAGGCCCCGTTCACACTACGGAATTCTCGCGGCTGAATTCCGCGAGCTGAGATTCCGCCTGGCGGCTGCTGCCGAGGGTGCTTCGGCGCTAGGGCCGCGGGGCACTGAGCCGTCACCATTGATGGCTATGGTCCGCTCGCGGAATCCGCGCAAAGAATGAACATGTTCTTGCTTTGCGCGGAACACTTTCAGCGGCGGAAATGTCCGCCGCTGAAATTCCGCAGTGTGAACGGGTCTCGCGGAGAACCGTCCACACTAATGTTAAAGTTCACACCGCGGAATTCCGCCCGGAAATTCCGCTGCAATTCCGTAGTGTGAACGGAGCTTAATAGCTGCAGCTATTAGTAAGTAGTGTGCCTCCAGCTGTTGCAAAGCTACAACTGTCATTACTCCGAACTGACTGACCGACGTTATTCCGAATATCTATGATGTAGTGGAGTTGAATTTGTCACTGAACCGATTCCCGTTTCACGCGTTGGGATAACATGATGTCATGCGCTGTGCAACGCAAGTGATACTCGTCTCTGTTACCCCCAGATTTTGCAAAACCACAACTCCCAGCGTGCCCGGACAGCCGTTGGCTGTCCGGGCATGCTGGGAATTGTAGTTTTGCAACAGCTGGAAGCACCCTGCTTGGGAAACACTAGGTTAGACGTTAACAAAAAAACCTCAAGATTATTTCATAAAGGGGTTCTTCCGGAAACAGCGCCACTCTTGTCCTCAGGTTGTGTGTGGTATTGCAGCTTGAGTTTCATTGAAGTGAATGGGGCTGAGTTGTAATACCACACACAACCTGAGGACAGGTGTGGTGCTGTTTGTCTCCTGCTGGCCCTTCTGGGCCCTAAATTCCCCTACTCCGGTCCGCTTCACTTTTAGGTTGTTGTTCACACCGTCATCACTTTTGATGCAGCTATGTTCGTGCTGTCAAAATGATGTGAGCTTCAGCAGAACCTCCAAAGAACCTTTAATTCTAAGACGGTCTATCGGTACTCACATATGTCACATGACCAGATCCGACGCTGTATCGGGGATTCTTTGTTCAGAACCAAAGCCATGACACACATGTGAGAACAGCGTTACGATATTAACTGCAGCAGGACCCTCCCCCCTTCTCTTCAATAGATAGCCTGGGCACACTAAGACTATGTTCACATGTAAGGCTGGTGCAAGGATTTCTGCCACCCTAGGCAAAAGCTAATTTTACGGTCCCTTAACTCGGCCCATTGTCCCGCCTTTTGACACGCCCCACCTTACTACTGGGGTGACACACTGTAACAAACCTCCTCCTCATGTAATCTCCTTACTACTGGGGTGACACACTGTAACAAACCTCCTCCTCATGTAATTACCTTACTACTGGGGTGACACACTGTAACAAACCTCCTCCTCATGTAACCTCCTTACTACTGGGGTGACACACTGTAACAAACCTCCTCCTCATGTAATCTCCTTACTACTGGGGTGACACACTGTAACAAACCTCCTCCTCATGTAATCTCCTTACTACTGGGGTGACACACTGTAACAAACCCTCTCCTCATGTAATCTCCTTACTACTGGGGTGACACACTGTAACAAACCTCCTCCTCATGTAATCACCTTATTACTGGGGTGACACACTGTAACAAACCTCCTCCTCATGTAATCTCCTTACTACTGGGGTGACACACTGTAACTAACCTCCGCCTCATGTAATCTCCTTACTACTGGGGTGACACACTGTAACAAACCTCCTCCTCATGTGATCTCCTTACTACTGAGGTGACACACTGTAACAAACCTCCTCCTCATGTAATCACCTTACTACTGGGGTGACACACTGTAACAAACCTCCTCCTCATGTAATCACCTTATTACTGGGGTGACACACTGTAACAAACCTCCTCCTTATGTAATCTCCTTACTACTGGGGTGACACACTGTAACCAACCTCCTCCTCATGTAATCTCCTTACTACTGGGGTGACACACTGTAACAAACCTCCTCCTCATGTAATCTCCTTACTACTGGGGTGACACACTGTAACAAACCCTCTCCTCATGTAATCTCCTTACTACTGGGGTGACACACTGTAACAAACCCTCTCCTCATGTAATCTCCTTACTACTGGGGTGACACACTGTAACAAACCCTCTCCTCATGTAATCTCCTTACTACTGGGGTGACACACTGTAACAAACCCTCTCCTCATGTAATCACCTTACTACTGGGGTGACACACTGTAACAAACCTCCTCCTCATGTAATCACCTTACTACTGGGGTGACACACTGTAACAAACCTCCTCCTCATGTAATCTCCTTACTCCTGGGGTGACACACTGTAACAAACCTCCTCCTCATGTAATCACCTTATTCCTGGGGTGACACACTGTAACAAACCTCCTCCTCATGTAATCTCCTTACTCCTGGGGTGACACACTGTAACAAAGTGAACTGGTTGAGCGAGTGGTTCAGATGTATAACTTTCTTGTGGTGGGAAGATCAGCGCCCCCATCAATAGGGCGCTCTAGGCAGCTGCCTGTTTTGCCTATAGGCAGAGCCGGCCCTGTTCACATGTCAGAATGTCTATACGAAAAATCTCTGTGCGGACATCCTGCAGTCTGCGGGCGCCTAAGGCTATGTTCATGCGGTGAAATATCCGCTATTCCGCACAAATTGCGGAATAGCGGCAGAATTCTGTGTTCTCAAAACACAGAATTCTGATGAAATTCAAAGCCCTACTAACTTCTATGGGATTCTGCTACGGAATTCCACAAAATTACAGACAGGTCCTTAAAATTAGCGGAATGCGGAAATTCCACGGCAGAATTGCCACCGCAGAAATTCAGCTGTGTGTATGGGACATCAAAATCCCATTAAAGTCAATAGGCATTACATTTTGGCGGAATTTCCGGGGGAATTTTTCCGCAGAATATCGCACAAGGCTATGTTCGCAAGGTGGAATATTTGCAGAATGTCCGCCCGGAACACACAGGTGGACATTCCACAGACAGCGCTAGGACTGATCGGAATGCGCCATTTCCATAGCCGGCAATGCATTTCCGTGCAGATTCCGCAGAATGAATTGTCGATTCTTTCTGCAGAGGCCGGAATCGGAATTTCCACAGCAGCTGTTTCCGATGCGGTAATTCCATAAAGTGCATGGTGCAACAAAATCCCATTAAAGGGGTACTCCACTGGAAAACATTTTCTTTTAAATCAACTGGTGCCAGAAAGTTAAACAGATTTGTAAATGACTTCTATTAAACAATCTTAATCCTTCCAGTACTTATCAGCTGCTGTATAATACACAGGAAGTTCTTTTCTTTTTGAATTTCCTTTCTGTCTGACAGTGCTCTCTGCTGACACCTCTGTCCATTTTAGGAACTGTCCAGAGCAGCATATGTTTGCTATGGGGATTTGCTCCTGCTCTGGACAGTTCCTAAAATGGACAGAGGTGTCAGCAGAGAGCACTGTGGTCAGACAGACAGGAAATTCAAAAAGAAAAGAACTTTCTGTGTATTATACAGCAGCTGATAAGTACTGGAAGGATTTGGGATTTTTTTTTTTTTATAGAAGTGATTTCCACATCTGTTTAACTTTTCTGGCACCAGTTGATTTAAAAGAAAAATGTTTCCAGTGGAGTACCCCTTTAAAAACAATGGGACTCTGCTGCAACGGAACAGAATTTTCCTGCCAGATTCCACTTGGAAATTCCTTTGTGTGAACGAGGCCTAAGAATGTCTATGGGGCACTTCTTGGATATGTCATGTGACCAGATCCGACATATCAGCTGACTGCGGCAGGAGCTCCCCCCCCCCCCCCCCCCCTCCTCCGCCTGCAATAAATAGACCAGGAGCACTGACCTGGTGTCACCACGAAGAGACGAGGCAGGAATGGGGACATTGTAATGAAATCAGTCCCTAAACCTCTTATTCACACAGTGCTGTCTGCAGCGAGCCCCCATTCCTGACTGCTCCAGGGCTTAAAGTAAACCGCTAAATCCCCGATCACCGTCATTATAGACTTAGACATGATAGGACGCGGCCAGACGAGGAATCTCCGAGGAAGCTTTATTAAAGGGGTACTCCGCTACTCAGCGTTTGGATCAAACTGTTCCGAACGCTGGAGCCGGTGCTGGGAGCTCGTGATGTCATAACCCCGCCCCCTCAATGCAAGTCTATGGGAGGGGGCGTGACCAAGCGATTACTCCACCTATTGAAGCAGACAGGCTCCCTGTCATCAGCTGACCAGTGATGTCGGGTCTCGGCCGCATTGCAAGCTGGGAAAAATCTGAGACAACAGTCATTTTGTATGCTGGTAAAAATAAATATTGGGGTGAAAATCACAGAAGAATTGTGAGAAAACCGTCACACACAGGTACAGACACTATATTATGAACTACGCTAACTTTACAGCCCCTGTAGCATAGTCAAATAAAAAAAAGATTCCTGGAATACCCCTTTAAAGGGGTCCTCCACTGCCACAGCATTCAGAACATTTTGTTCCTAATTCTGGGTGCGGGCTGAGGGGGTCGTGATGTTAGGGCCACGTTAGGGGGCGTGGACGTGACAGCACAAGGGGCGTGGACGTGACAGCACGACCCCCCTCAGCACGAACAAAAGCCAGATGCTGCACAGAGATTGCGGGGTTCCCAGTGGCAGGACCCCCACGATCATACATCTTATCCCCTATACTTTGGATAAGAGATATGATGCCTACGGTCAGAGTACCTCTTTAAAAAGGTGTGGGTTTATGCAAAAGTTTCCAAAAAGTGGTGTTTTTGTAACATTTAAAAAAAAAAAAATTGGAGGGGGGTGGGGGGGGGAGGATTTTGTCACTTTAAATAATCACAATATCGATGGCGCTGATGTAACTTTAAAAAAAGCATGTTTGGATGAGAGCTATTACTTTTGTTTGTTTTTTAGGCTTTTTTTTTTTTTTTTGCAGGACAAGTTGTACTTTTTAAAGCCACCCATTATTTTACAATGTATCGAGAAACAAAAACAATAAAGTATTACCGTATATACTCGAGTATAAGCCGACCCGAATATAAGACGAGGCCCCTAATTTCACCCCAAAAACCCAGGAAAAGTTATTGACTCGACTATAAGCCTAGGGTGGGAAATACATCATTCCCCCCATGTCATCATCCAGACCCCCATCATCATCCAGACCCCCATCATCATCCAGACCCCCATCATTAACACCCCCCTTCATGATCACCGCCCGTCATCATCCCCCCTTCATCACCCCCCCCTTCATCATCACCACCTGTCATCATCCCACACACACACCCTTCATCATCACCGCCTTTCATCATCCCCCCTTCATCACCCCCCCCCTTTATCATCACCGCCTGTCATCATCCCCCCTTCATCACCCCCCCCCTTTATCATCACCGCCTGTCATCATCCCACACACCCCCCCCCCCCCCCCCTTCATCATCACCGCCTGTCAATCCAGTGGTCTTCAACCTGCGGATCTCCAGATGTTTCAAAACTACAACTCCCAGCATGCCCGGACAGCCATCGGCTGTCCGGGCATGCTGGGAGTTGTAGTTTTGAAACATCTGGAGGTCCGCAGGTTGTAGACCACTGCGGCCCGGCCCCGGACTAGTGACGCTGCCTTGACGACGACGCACAGGTCCCTGTGCGTCATCGTCGAGGCAACGTCACTGGGCCGGGCCCAGAGCGGAGAAGGCCCCCCCCGGTGAAGATGGACCGCCCGGAATGACTAACCCTCCCCACCGGACGGTCCCTACAGCATAGATGGCCCGGACCAGCTCACCCTTCCTGCCCACCGAGGGGAGGTGAGTAGAAAACTAAAGGGGGGGGGGGGGCGGTCTGGATGATGACGAAGGCTGCAGTGGTCTTCAACTTGCGGACCTCCAGATGTTTCAAAACTACAACTCCCAGCATGCCCGGACAGCCGATGGCTGTCCGGGCATGCTGCGTGTTGTAGTTTTGCAACATCTGGAGGTCCGCAGGTTGAAGACCACCGAGAAGGGATTGACAGGCGGAGAGTTCACTCGAGTATAAGCCGAGGGAGGGTGTTTTCAGCACGAAAAACCGTGCTGAAAAACTCGGCTTATACTCGAGTATATACGGTATATGTGAAATGGAATATAGTATTACCACTATTAAACAATATTAAAAAAAAATAATAATAATAATTTGAATTAAATAGAACTGTTTTGCACACCCTATTCCAACCCTATAACTTTTTGGATTTCTCTGTATAGCGCTGTGTGTGGGCTTGTTTTGTACAGTGTGATCTGTCATTTTATTTTATTTTATTTTTTTTTTTTTTTTGTACATTTATGTGCAACTTTTTCATAAATTTTTTTAACCCACCTTTTTTGTGAGGCATAATTGCACTTATTTATTTATTTTTATTTTTTTGCCAGCTCCACTTTCATGCAAAATGTTTTTGAGAATTTGCACAACCTTTTTGGGCTTGTACACAGAGCTGGTGCCGGGAATAATAAATTCCCATTTTAATAGTTTGGGCATTTCTGGACCCAATAACTAATATGTTTGTCTTTATAGTTTAGATTTCTTTATATGATGAAAAATAAAGGAGAGGCATTTTACATCTTTTTTTTAATTTTTAAATTCCTTAAAAAAACTTTTTTTTAATCACATTTTCAGTCTCCCTTGTGGACCTGAATGTGTGATCCGATGATTGCTTAAGTAGGTAGTAGGTATAGGCAGAAGAGTTCCTTCACAGCAGGTATAGGCAGCAGAGTTCCTTCACAGCAGGTATAGGCAGCTGAGTTATAGTACACTGCAATGCAAATGCCAATGTATTGCAGTGTACTGTCATGGCAGTATGTCCAGTAGGTGGCAGTAAGAATAAAGCAGTTTTCCTTCTAAAGAAGAGGCTACATTGCATGGCCTGTAAGACTCCATAGACCCACATTACCCCCTCAGCCACACTCTCCTTTTGGGCCAATCAGATTGAAGACAAAGGGTCACCTCATTCATTTACATACTGCACATTGTAAGGTTGAGGGCCAATGAGCGGGTGCAGATGGGCCCCCAAATAATGTTACTTGGGATATTCTGCATCAGATGTGAGATTACAATGTCTGCCCGGAGACACAGCTGTGCACAGATACATCAGGGAGGATTGTGTAATTCCCGTTACGTAATGACTTCTGTCAGAGCATCAAGCGCCTGAGCGTTCCCTGACCAGAGATTATTCCGCTATATGACCCAACATGATAAGTTTCAAAGCAAAGGGAGGAAAGTGAGTCTGGCACCAGCTCAGTGTGAATGACATGAAAGAGGCCTGTGTGAATACCGCCAGACCAGGCCAGAAGATTACCGTCTAGGATACATTACAAGACCAACACACAGCTTGTTATATAGTAGTTATATTCTTGTATATAGGTGCAGTATTATAGTAGTTATATTCTTGTATATAGGTGCAGTATTATAGTAGTTATATTCTTATATATAGGAGGCAGTATTATAGTAGTTATATTCTTGTATATAGGAGCAGTATTATAGTAGTTATATTCTTGCATATAGGAGGCAGTATTATAGTAGTTATATTCTTGTATATAGGAGCAGTATTATAGTAGTTATATTCTTGTATATAGGAGGCAGTATTATAATAGTTATATTCTTGTATATAGGAGCAGTATTATAGTAATTATATTCTTGTGTATAGGAGCAGTATTATAGTAGTTATATTCTTGTATATAGGAGCAGTATTATAGTAGTTATATTCTTGTATATAGGAGCAGAATTATAGTAGTTATATTCTTGTATATAGGAGGCAGTATTATAGTAGTTATATTCTTGTATATAGGAGACAGTATTATAGTAGTTATATTCTTGTATATAAGAGGCAGTATTATAGTAGTTATATTCTTGTATATAGGAGCAGTATTATAGTAGTTATATTCTTGTATATAGGAGCAGTATTATAGTAGTTATATTCTTGTATATAGGAGCAGTATTATAGTAGTTATATTCTTGTATATAGGAGGCAGTATTATAGTAGATATATTCTTGTATATAGGAGCAGTATTATAGTAGTTATATTCTTGTATATAGGAGGCAGTATTATAGTAGTTATATTCTTGTATATAGGAGCAGTATTATAGTAGTTATATTCTTGTACATAGGAGGCAGTATTATAGTAGTTATATTCTTGTATATAGGAGCAGTATTATAGTAGTTATATTCTTGTATATAGGAGCAGTATTATAGTAGTTATATTCTTGGATATAGGAGCAATATTATTATAGTAGTTATATTCTTGTATATAGGAGCAGTATTATAGCAGTTATATTCTTGTATATAGGAGGCAGTATTATAGTAGTTATATTCTTGTATATAGGGGCAGTATTATAGTAGTTATATTCTTGTATATAGGAGCAGTATTATAGTAGTTATATTCTTTTATATAGGAGCAGTATTATAGTAGTTATATTCTTGTATATAGGAGCAGTATTATAGTAGTTATATTCTTGTATATAGGAGGCAGTATTATAGTAGATATATTCTTGTATATAGGAGCAGTATTATAGTAGTTATATTCTTGTATATAGGGAGCAGTATTATAGTAGTTATATTCTTGTATATAGGAGCAGTATTATAGTAGTAACATTCTTGTATATAGGAGCAGTATTATAGTAGTTATATTCTTGTATATAGGAGCAGTATTATAGTAGTTATATTCTTGTATATAGGAGTAGTATTATAGTAGTTATATTCTTGTATATAGGAGCAGTATTATAGTAGTTATATTCTTGTATATAGGAGGCAGTATTATAGTAGTTATATTCTTGTATATAGGAGGCAGTATTATAGTAGTTATATTCTTGTATATAGGAGCAGTATTATAGTAGTTATATTCTTGTATATAGGAGCAGTATTATAGTAGTTATATTCTTGTATATAGGGGCAGTATTATAGTAGTTATATACTTGTATATAGGAGCAGTATTATAGTAGTTATATTCTTGTATATATAGGAGCAGTATTATAGTAGTTATATTCTTGTATAAAGGAGGCAGTATTATAGTAGTTATATTCTTGTATATAGGAGCAGTATTATAGTAGTTATATTCTTGTATATAGGAGCAGTATTATAGTAGTTATATTCTTGTACATAGGAGCAGTATTATAGTAGATATATTCTTGTATATAGGAGGCAGTATTATAGTAGTTATATTCTTGTATATAGGAGTAGTATTATAGTAGTTATATTCTTGTATATAGGAGCAGTATTATAGTAGTTATATTCTTGTACATAGGAGCATTATTATAGTAGATATATTCTTGTATATAGGAGCAGTATTATAGTAGTTATATTCTTGTATATAGGAGCAGTATTATAGTAGTTATATTCTTGTACATAGGAGCAGTATTATAGTAGATATATTCTTGTATATAGGAGGCAGTATTATAGTAGTTATATTCTTGTATATAGGAGTAGTATTATAGTAGTTATATTCTTGTATATAGGAGCAGTATTATAGTAGTTATATTCTTGTACATAGGAGCAGTATTATAGTAGATATATTCTTGTATATAGGAGGCAGTATTATAGTAGTTATATTCTTGTATATAGGAGTAGTATTATAGTAGTTATATTCTTGTATATAGGAGCAGTATTATAGTAGTTATATTCTTGTACATAGGAGCATTATTATAGTAGATATATTCTTGTATATAGGAGGCAGTATTATAGTAGTTATATTCTTGTATATAGGGGGCAGTATTATAGTAGTTATATTCTTGTATATAGGAGCAGTATTATAGTAGGTATATTCTTGTATATAGGAGCAGTATTATAGTAGTTATATTCTTGTATATAGGACAGTATTATAGTAGTTATATTCTTGTATATAGGAGGCAGTATTATAGTAGTTATATTCTTGTATATAGGAGCAGTATTATAGTAGGTATATTCTTGTATATAGGAGCAGTATTATAGTAGTTATATTCTTGTATATAGGAGCAGTGTCATAGTAGTTATATTCTTGTATATAGGAGCAGTATTATAGTAGTTATATTCTTGTATATAGGAGCAGTATTATAGTAGTTATATTCTTGTATATAGGAGCAGTATTATAGTAGTTATATTTCTGTACATTGATGGCAGTATTATAGTATTATGTCTATTTCATATAACCCTTTTGCACCATGTAGAGTCGCTCTTTACATTTCAGACCCCTTCACATGATGATGTTTTGTGTCTGGGAACCTCTCGTTTCGTACAATTCTCTGCACTGGAGTTTGTCGCTGTTGTCACCAATAACAATCACTTGTAGAGGTTCCCACGAGAAGCTATTCCTGATCCCATTAAATATAGAGAGTAGCAGGAGATAAGTCTCCCGGCGTCTGTTTCCTTGTTGGGATAAAGTCCAAATGGAATCTCCTATAGACGGAAATAACAGACTCTAGATGACGCCTGTTAACACAAGTGCTGGACAGGGACGGCGAGGGGTTAACAGCGTTATCAGACGTAGACTGGGGACTTTCTGGTAAATATAATGCAGGGTCCAGACTACTGTGGATGGGCTGTGTCTGGTATTGCAGTTCAGCCCTATAAAAGTAAGTAGGACTGGGATGCAATACCATCACAGACCATCATCAACAGGGGTGGCGCTGTTTGTAATCCTGGACAAATCCTTTAAGAACAGGTATATGTATGTGTCCATGAATAGTGGGGTGCAGTCTTGACACATAGGTGAAATACATCCCAAAATGGCCTTTACTCTTTATTATGCCCTGCTGCGCCCCCAATCAGTTGTACTTGGGGGGTCTCAATTATCCTCTTTGGGTCAACAAACGCTGTAAATTATGTTATCATGGAGCCTCAAGCTCTGTCATGCACTTTAGATCATAGTCGGCCAAAATGGCGCAAATGAGCGTGTGTGTAAATAAACAGGATTGCCAAATTCCGCCAGAATTCTGCCCAAATTCAAGCCCTTATTGAGTTCAATGGGATTCCGCATGCAGGTCTTTAAATTTTGCTGAATTTTCATGGCGGAATGTCCAGCGCGGAAATTCCACTGTGCGAATGGGACAACGGATGAGCTTTAAATGTCGGCGCAATTTTCGCAGGAATTCTCTAGCAGAACACGGCCTTAAAGGGGTATTCCGCTGGAAAACATTTTATTTTAAATCAACTGATGCCAGAAAGTTACACATATTTGTAAATAACTTCAATATAAAAATCTTAAAGGAGTATTCCAGGAAAAAACTTATATATATATATATATATATATATATATATATATATATCAACTGGCTCCAGAGAGTTAAACAGATTTCTAAATTACTTCTATTAAAAAATCTTAATCCTTCCAATAATTATCAGCTGCTGAAGTTGAGTTGTTCTTTTCTGTCTGGCAACAGTGCTCTCTGCTGACATCTCTGCTTGTCTCGGGAACTGCACAGAGCAGAAGAGGTTTGCTATGGGGATTTGCTTCTAAACTGGGCAGTTCCCGAGACAGGTGTCATCAGAGAGCACTTAGACAGAAAAGAACAACTCAACTTCAGCAGCTCATAAGTACTGAAAGGATTAATATTTTTTTAATAGAAGTAATTTACAAATCTGTTTTAACTTTCTGGAGCCAGTCGATATATATATATATAAAAAAAAGTTTTTTCCTGGATAACCCCTTTAATCCTTCCAGTACTTATCAGCTGCTGTATACTACAGAAGTTCTTTTCTTTTTTTTTTTATTTCCTTTCTGTCCGGTCCATTTTAGGAACTGTCCAGAGCAGGATAGGTTTGCTATGGGGATTTGCTTCTACTCTGGACAGTTCCTGACATGGACTGAGGTGTCAGTAGAGAGCACTGTGGTCAGACAGAAAGAAAATTCAAAAAAGAAAAGAACTTCCTGTGGAGCATACAGCAGCTGATAAGTACTGGAAGGATTAAGATTTTTTAATAGAAATCATTTACAAATCTGTTTAACTTTCTGTCACCAGTTGATTTAAAATAAAATGTTTTCCAGCGGAGTACCCCTTTAAAGAGGATTGTTCAGACTGGATGCAATTGTCGCAAATGCTCAGCTGTGATAAAGTTTTGTTTGTACAGGTATTTATTTATTTATTTATTTTTTTTATCCTGTAGATCTCCAAATCTAGTTAAAAAGATTTGTAAATTACTTCAATATAAAAATCTTAATCCTTCCAGTACTTATCAGCTGCTGTATACTACAGAGGAAGTTTTTTTTCTTTTTGAATTTCCTTTCTGTCTGACCACTCCAAATCTAGTCTCCAAACCATGCCCCCCCCTCCCCCCACAAGGTGCAAAACTACAACTCCCAGCATGCCCGGACAGCCGTTGGCTGTCCGGGCATGCTGGGAGTTGTAGTTTTGCACCCTCTGGAGGGCTGAAGTTTGGAGAAAACTGCTCTAGATGTAAAAGAAAACAATGTTTCCATTAAATGACAACAAGCAGAGATCTTATAATGGTGTTGAACTATAACAAGAGATACATTAGAATTGTTGTTAACGTTTAAATCTTCTCTTTTAGGGGAAATCCACAGAAAGCGGCGCCGCCGAAGAGTCCGCGCCGCCATCGGTCGCCAGGCTCGCTGGCTTATTTGGTGACACCTTAAACAGTCCAAGGAAAGAGGTACGGCCGGGCGGGGGTCTCCTGTATGATGTATCTATGGAGCAGCCACAGATACTTTGTTACAATGTCAGAATCTTTGATGTCTATGGAAATGTTGCCAAGTGAACGCCAACGAGACCTCAACACGGAACCATGTAATGGGCCAGAGAAGAACGCCATGGAATGGTTCTCATTTTAGTGGCACCAGCCATACATCGCCCTTGTCATAGTTGGGGGATCCTGGCGTCTGGACCCTCATCAGACTCTCTATAATACTAATAGAATATAATACTGTGTGTTTTGTGTTGTTTCTATTGGACGTCATCACTTAATGTTGTGTCTTTTCTTCCTAATGGTCCACCACAGAAGCCCACCAGAAGGAAACCGCCATGTTCTCTGCCTCTGCCTAAAGTCGAGGTCGTCAATAATGGGGATGAGGTAAGAACATTGAAGATAGATATGAGATAGATAGATATGAGACAGATAGATATGAGAGAGATAGATAGATATGAGATAGATAGATAGATATGAGATAGATAGATAGATATGAGATAGATAGATAGATAGATAGATAGATAGATAGATAGATATGAGATAGATAGATAGATATGAGATAGATAGATATGAGATAGATAGATAGATATGAGATAGATAGATATGAGATAGATAGATAGATATGAGATAGATAGATATGAGATAGATAGATATGAGATAGATAGATATGAGATAGATAGATAGATAAGAGATAGATAGATAGATAGATATGAGATAGATAGATAGATATGAGATAGATAGATAGATAGATAGATATGAGATAGATAGATATGAGATAGATAGATTTGAGATAGATAGATATGAGATATATAGATAGATAGATAGATAGATAGATATGAGATAGATAGATGGATATGAGATAGATATGAGCTAGATATGAGATAGATATGAGATAGATATGAGATATAGATAGATATGAGATAGATAGATGGATATGAGATAGATATGAGATAGATATGAGATAGATATGAGATAGATATGAGATATAGATAGATATGAGATAGATAGATATGAGATAGATAGATAGATAGATAGATATGAGCTAGATATGAGATAGATAGATAGATAGATATGAGATAGATATGAGATATAGATAGATATGAGATAGATTGATAGATATGAGATAGATAGATATGAGATAGATATGAGATAGATAGATAGATATGAGATAGATAGATAGATATGAGATAGATAGATATGAGATAGATGGATATGAGATGGATATGAGATAGATATGAGATAGATATGAGATATAGATAGATATGAGAGATAGATATGAGATAGATATGAGATAGATAGATAGATATGAGATAGATAGATAGATATGAGATAGATAGATATGAGATAGATGGATATGAGATGGATATGAGATATAGATAGATATGAGATAGATAGATAGATATGAGATATATATGAGATAGATAGATAGATAGATAGATAGATAGATATGAGATAGATATGAGATATAGATAGATATGAGATAGATAGATATGAGATAGATAGATATGAGATAGATATGAGATAAAGATAGATATGAGATAGATAGATAGATATGAGATAGATAGATAGATATGAGATATAGATAGAAATGAGATAGATGGATATGAGATATAGATAGATATGAGATAGATAGATAGATATGAGATAGATAGATATGAGATAGATAGATATGAGATAGATATGAGATATAGATAGATATGAGATAGATAGATAGATAGATAGATAGATAGATATGAGATAGATATGAGATATAGATAGATATGAGATAGATATGAGATAGATATGAGATAGATAGATATGAGATAGATAGATATGAGATAGATATGAGATAGATAGATATGAGATAGATAGATATGAGATAGATAGATATGAGATAGATAGATATGAGATAGATATGAGATAGATATTAGATAGATAGATAGATATGAGATAGATATGAGATAGATATGAGATAGATATGAGATAGATAGATATGAGATAGATATGAGATAGATATGAGATAGATAGATATGAGATAGATAGATATGAGATAGATAGATATGAGATAGATATGAGATAGATAGATAGATATGAGATAGATAGATAGATATGAGATAGATAGATAGATATGAGATAGATAGATAGATAGATAGATATGAGATAGATAGATAGATATGAGATAGATAGATAGATAGATAGATATGAGATATATAGATAGATATGAGATAGATAGATAGATATGAGATAGATAGATAGATATGAGATAGATAGATAGATAGATACGAGATAGATGGATAGATATGAGAGATAGATAGATAGATAGATATGAGATAGATAAATAGATATGAGATAGATAGATATGAGATAGATAGATATGAGATAGATAGATATGAGATAGATAGATTTGAGATAGATAGATATGAGATATATAGATAGATAGATAGATAGATATGAGATAGATAGATAGATATGAGATAGATAGATAGATAGATACGAGATAGATAGATAGATAGATAGATACGAGATAGATGGATAGATATGAGAGATAGATAGATAGATAGATATGAGATAGATAAATAGATATGAGATAGATAGATATGAGATAGATAGATATGAGATAGATAGATTTGAGATAGATAGATATGAGATAGATAGATATGAGATATATAGATAGATAGATAGATAGATATGAGATAGATAGATGGATATGAGATAGATATGAGCTAGATATGAGATAGATATGAGATATAGATAGATATGAGATAGATAGATGGATATGAGATAGATATGAGCTAGATATGAGATAGATATGAGATAGATATGAGATATAGATAGATATGAGATAGATAGATAGATAGATAGATAGATATGAGATAGATATGAGCTCGATAGATAGATAGATAGATAGATAGATATGAGATAGATAGATGGATATGAGATAGATATGAGCTAGATATGAGATAGATATGAGATAGATATGAGATAGATAGATATGAGATAGATAGATATGAGATAGATAGATAGATAGATAGATAGATAGATAGATAGATAGATATGAGCTAGATATGAGATAGATAGATAGATAGATAGATATGAGATAGATATGAGATATAGATAGATATGAGATAGATAGATATGAGATAGATAGATATGAGATAGATATGAGATAGATATGAGATAGATAGATAGGAGATAGATAGATATGAGAGAGATAGATATGAGATAGATATGAGATAGATAGATAGATATGAGATAGATAGATAGATAGATAGATAGATATGAGATATAGATAGATATGAGATAGATAGATATGAGATAGATATGAGATAGATAGATAGATATGAGATAGATAGATAGATAGATAGATATGAGATAGATAGATATGAGATAGATGGATATGAGATGGATATGAGATATAGATAGATAGATATGAGATAGATATGAGATAGATAGATAGATATGAGATATATATGAGATAGATAGATAGATATGAGATAGATATGAGATATAGATAGATATGAGATAGATAGATATGAGATAGATAGATAGATATGAGATAGATAGATAGATATGAGATAGATAGATAGATAGATAGATATGAGATATAGATAGAAATGAGATAGATGGATATGAGATATAGATAGATATGAGATAGATAGATAGATAGATAGATATGAGATAGATAGATATGAGATAGATAGATATGAGATAGATATGAGATATAGATAGATATGAGATAGATAGATAGATATGAGATAGATAGATAGATAGATAGATATGAGATAGATATGAGATATAGATAGATATGAGATAGATAGATATGAGATATAGATAGATATGAGATAGATATGAGATAGATATGAGATAGATAGATAGATAGATATGAGATAGATAGATAGATAGATAGATATGAGATAGATAGATAGATATGAGATAGATAGTTATGAGATAGATAGATAGATAGATATGAGATAGATAGATATGAGATAGATAGATATGAGATAGATAGATATGAGATAGATAGATATGAGATAGATAGATATGAGATAGATAGATATGAGATATAGATAGATATGAGATAGATAGATAGATATGAGATAGATAGATAGATAGATAGATATGAGATAGATATGAGATAGATAGATATGAGATAGATAGATACGAGATAGATAGATAGATAGATATGAGAGATAGATATGAGATAGATAGATATGAGATAGATAGATACGAGATAGATAGATAGATATGAGAGATAGATATGAGATAGATAGATATGAGATAGATAGATATGAGATAGATAGATATGAGATAGATAGATAGGAGATAGATAGATATGAGATAGATAGATATGAGATAGATAGATAGGAGATAGATAGATATGAGATAGATAGATATGAGATAGATAGATATGAGATAGATAAATATGAGATAGATAGATATGAGACAGATAGATATGAGACAGATAGATATGAGATAGATATGAGATAGATAGATATGAGATAGATAGATATGAGATAGATAGATATGAGATAGATAGATAGGAGATAGATAGATATGAGATAGATAGATATGATAGATAGATAAACTTGCACTGAGGGGTGTAGCCGCTCCAAGCATGAGGCAGTCTCCCCCCCCCCCCCCCCCCCTACTCTCTATACACTTCAGACATTCGGAGAATAGCTGGAGACCAATTCTCCCTCCCGTATGTAACCTTATTTATTAATACAATATGGCCGGACCATTGTAAAGCCCTTTATGTCTTCTGTCTCCCCCCCCCCCATTCCTCGTAGTCTGTAACCTCTCACTCTTAGTGTGTAATGTTATGTCCGATACTTCTCTTTATTTGAACCCAAAAATTGTAAAGTGCTGTGGAATCTGTTGCCGCTATATAAATACAATTATTATGATTATTCGGCTGGATCCGGTCTGCAGTATAATCCCAGGCGCTCGTACCCCACACGTCTCATTTCCTCTACACCCAGACTGCACGCTCAGCAATTCTACTCCAAAGAGGAAATAATACCGTGGTATTAGGAAGCTATAGGCGCAGTGCAGACGGTCATGTGATCAGTACACACCGACATGTCCCCCCTCCCCCAATGCAGTTTGCCCCCTGTATGTAGGACGTCCCTGTAGGTAGCTTCCCCACTGTAGGTGGGACACCCGGAAGATAGCTTCCCCCTGTATGTAGGACATCCCTGTAGGTAGCTTCCCCCTGTATGTAGGACATCCCTGTAGGTAGCTTCCCCCTGTATGTAGGACATCCCTGTAGGTAGCTTCCCCCTGTATGTAGGACATCCCTGTAGGTAGCTTCCCCCCTGTATGTTGGACATCCCTGTAGGTAGCTTCCCCCTGTGTGTAGGACATCCCTGTAGGTAGCTTCCCCGTATGTAGGACATCCCTGTAGGTAGCTTCCCCCTGTATGTAGGACATCCCTGTAGGTAGCTTCCCCCTGTATGTAGGACATCCCTGTAGGTAGCTTCCCCCTGTGTGTAGGACATCCCTGTAGGTAGCTTCCCCCTGTATGTAGGACATCCCTGTAGGTAGCTTCCCCCTGTATGTAGGATGGACACCCCCCCCCCCACTGTAAGTAGTTTGTCCCCTGTATAGAAGGCGCTTCTGTAGGTACTTGCGCCCTGTAGCTAGGACACTGTATGTATTGTGGTGGCCCAGTACAGGAGTTTGTACCCTGTCCTGTCAGGCAGCCTCCCTGCAGTGTCCCCTGGGCCCCTTCACCTGCTTCCTCTGTACAATTTGTTTTATGCTATGTATTGTATATAAAAGTGTTGTACCTTTAAAGTTGTTATCCAGGAGAAAACTTTTTTTTATATATCAACTGGCTCCAGAAAGTTAAACAGATTTGTAAATTACTTATATTAAAAAAATCTTAATCCTTTCAGTACTTATGAGCTTCTGAAGTTAAGGTTGTTCTTTTCTGTCTAAGTCCTCTCTGATGACACGTGTCTCGGGAAAAGCCCAGTTTAGAAGCAAATTCCCATAGCAAACCTCTTCTAAACTGGGCGTTTCCTGAGACAGGTGTCATCAGAGAGGACTTAGACAGAAAAGAACAACCTTAACTTCAGAAGCTCATAAGTACTGAAAGGATTAAGATTTTTTTAATAGAAGTAATTTACAAATCTGTTTAACTTTCTGGAGCCAGTTGATATATATAAAAAAGTTTTTTCCTGGATAACCCCTTTAAGAATATTTGTCATGTGGTTAACCAGTTGTCATGTGACTGTAACCCAGTGAGGTGTCAGTGACCATGTGACCTAAGGGTGACCAATGGGATCCCACCAGAGTCTCCCCTATATAAGCCCTGGGAGGAGTCTCTTCTCTCTCTTTGAGCTCAGCTCTGGGTCTTTGCTGAGCAAAGCAGTGGTCTCCAAACTGCGGCCCTCCAGAAGTTGCAAAACTACAACTCCTAGCATGCCCGGACAGCCAACGGCTGTCCGGGCATGCTGGGAGTTGTAGTTTTGCAACATCTGGAGGGCCGCAGTTTGGAGACTACTGTATTAAAGTGTGTCTGGAGTCCATAGGAAGCCTCAAGTCCGTCCAGCAGCCACAAGTCTTCAAATAAGCTACAAATGGGGTCACAGTTGGGGTAGCTGTCTTGGCCTGCAGCAATATTGTCCCAGTCCTACTACAAGTCCCAGCAAGCCCTGAGGTCTCTGAAGTCACTGGTCACCTCCTTGGGCCCTGGCTAAACTGTATAGACTTTTCCATCTGTCACTCAGTAAAGCTGCCGTTGTTCTGTAACTTGGTGTCGGAGTCATAATGGCCCCCCGTGCCTAGCCCAGGATCCAGCGGTATACCTTCGGGTGGTATTGAGGATAAACCACCTTAATGCCATCTGCCCCAAGGGTAATTCCATCTGCCCTGCACAGTAGCATCCACCTGTGAGTAGTTTGCCCCCTGTATGAAGGACCCCCTGTATGTAGTTTGCCCCCTGTATGAAGGACCCCCTGTAGGTAGTTTGCCCCCTGTATGAAGGACCCCCTGTAGGTAGTTTGCCCCCTGTATGTAGTTTGCCCCCTGTATGAAGGACCCCCTGTATGTAGTTTGCCCCCTGTATAAAGAAGGACCCCCTGTAGGTGGTTTGCCCCTTCTATGTAGGACCCACTGTAGGTAGTTTGTATGTAGGTTGTTTGTCCTGTATGTAGAACCCACTGTAGGTATCTTGGCCCCGAATGTAGGACCCACTGTAGGTAGTTTGGCCCCTGAATGTAGAACCCACTGTCGGTAGTTTGGCCCCTGAATGTTGGAGCCACTGTAGGTAGTTTGGCCCCTGAATGTAGGACCCACTGTAGGTAGTTTGGCCCCTGAATGTAGGACCCACTGTCGGTAGTTTGGCCCCTGAATGTAGGACCCACTGTCGGTAGTTTGGCCCCTGAATGTTGGAGCCACTGTAGGTAGTTTGGCCCCTGAATGTAGGACCCACTGTAGGTAGTTTGGCCCCTGAATGTAGGACCCACTGTCGGTAGTTTGGCCCCTGAATGTAGGACCCACTGTCGGTAGTTTGGCCCCTGAATGTAGGACCCACTGTAGGTAGTTTGGCCCCTGAATGTAGGACCCACTGTAGGTTGTTAGGCCCCTGAATGTAGGACCCACTGTAGGTAGTTTGGCCCCTGAATGTAGAACCCACTGTCGGTAGTTTGGCCCCTGAATGTAGGACCCACTGTAGGTAGTTTGGCCCCTTAATGTAGGACCCACTGTAGGTTGTTAGGCCCCTGAATGTAGGACCCACTGTAGGTAGTTTGGCCCCTGAATGTAGAACCCACTGTAGGTAGTTTGTCCCCTGTATGTAGGACCCCTGTAGGTAGTTTGGCTTCGAATGTAGGACCCACTGTATGTAGTTTGTCCCCTGTATAATGTAGGACCCCCTGCAGGTGGTTTGCCCCCTCTATGTAGGACCCCCTGTAGGTAGTTTGGCCCCTGTATAATGAAGGACCCCCTGTAGGTAGTTTGACCCCATTATAATGAAGGACCCCCTGTAGGTGGTTTGCCCCCTCTATGTAGGACCCCCTGTAGGTAGTTTGGCCCCTGTATAATGAAGGACCCCCTGTAGGTAGTTTGACCCCATTATAATGAAGGACCCCCTGCAGGTGGTTTTTCCCCCTCTATGTAGGACCCCCTGTAGGTGGTTTGCCCCCTCTATGTAGGACCCCCTGCAGGTGGTTTGCCCCCTCTATGTCGGACCCCCTGCAGGTGGTTTGCCCCCTCTATGTAGGACCCCCTGTAGGTAGTTTGCCCCCTCTATGTAGGACCCCCTGTAGGTGGTTTGCCCCCTCTATGTAGGACCCCCTGTAGGTGGTTTGCCCCCTCTATGTAGGACCCCCTGCAGGTGGTTTGCCCCCTCTATGTAGGAACCCCTGCAGGTGGTTTGCCCCCTCTATGTAGGACCCCCTGTAGGTAGTTTGCCCCCTCTATGTAGGACCCCCTGTAGGTGGTTTGCCCCCTCTATGTAGGACCCCCTGTAGGTAGTTTGGCCCCTGTATAATGTAGGACCCCCTGTAGGTGGTTTGCCCCCTCTATGTAGGACCCCCTGCAGGTGGTTTGCCCCCTCTATGTAGGAACCCCTGCAGGTGGTTTGCCCCCTCTATGTAGGACCCCCTGTAGGTAGTTTGCCCCCTCTATGTAGGACCCCCTGTAGGTGGTTTGCCCCCTCTATGTAGGACCCCCTGTAGGTAGTTTGGCCCCTGTATAATGTAGGACCCCCTGTAGGTGGTTTGCCCCCTCTATGTAGGACCCCCTGCAGGTGGTTTGCCCCCTCTATGTAGGACCCCCTGTAGGTAGTTTGGCCCCTGTATAATGAAGGACCCCCTGTAGGTAGTTTGACCCCATTATAATGAAGGACCCCCTGTAGGTGGTTTGCCCCCTCTATGTAGGACCCCCTGTAGGTGGTTTGCCCCCTCTATGTAGGACCCCCTGCAGGTGGTTTGCCCCCTCTATGTAGGACCCCCTGTAGGTAGTTTGGCCCCTGTAAAATGAAGGACCCCCTGTAGGTAGTTTGACCCCATTATAATGAAGGACCCCTGCAGGTGGTTTGCCCCCTCTATGTAGGACCCCCTGCAGGTGGTTTGCCCCCTCTATGTAGGACCCCCTGTAGGTGGTTTGCCCCCTCTATGTAGGACCCCCTGCAGGTGGTTTGCCCCATCTATGTAGGACCCCCTGTAGGTAGTTTGCCCTCTGTATGTACGGTACGTTCACCTACGGGATGTGACGTTTCCATCCCCTATTGGTCGCAGGCAGCATCACTAGAGGTTGAAGCCCCTGGAGACCTCACAGCTAGGACGCACTGTGAGGCCAATGTGGCGGAGATACATCACAGGGGTCCTAGCCCCTCCATTTACCATCTTCCCCACTGAAGTGCCATGGCCACACTGGTTAGGAACCATTGATCTAGATCAGCGTTTCCCAACCAGTGTGCCGCCAGCTGTTGCAAAACTACAACTCCCAGCATGGCCGGACAGCCTGAGTTTTGCAACAGCTGGAGGCACACTGTTTGGGAATCACTGATCTAGATGCTTAGTTGTGATCATGCTCTATTCCAGTGGTCTTCAACCTGCGGACCTCCAGATGTTGCAGGTTGAAGACCACTGTTCTATACCACAACTGAGGCTTCTAATGTGTGTAATTGAGGATCCGAGTATCATAATATTATTGTTATACACAATACAATGTATCAGAACCAAACTACATTACCCAGCATGCACTGTTATTGAATTACAGTATAAAACACATGGTAATAGTCTCTTCGGTTTTCCTATAGAAGTTGTCACCTCCACAGTCCCAGGTGCCTAAGGTCAAGGTGAAGAGCTCCCCCCTTATCGAGAAACTTCAGGTAAGAAAGAGCCCAGCAGAAAATATACAGGGATACATGGTGTGTGTATATATATTAAATATATATATATTTATATATAAATATATATATATATATATATATATATATAATAAAAAAAAATATATATATATATATAAGTAAATGAATATATAAATATATATATATATATATATATAAAAATAAATAAAAAATATATAATATATAAATAATATATATAAATAAATATATATATATATTTATATATAAAGAAATATATAAAAAAAAATATAAATAAATATATATAGGAATATGCAAAGCAGCTCATTACATCACCTTTTCAGGTAGTGTTCCCTGGTATCAGCTTAGCTCCTGTTAAGGAATATAAAAAGCTGCCTGCGGAGTGCTAAATGGCCTAACCTGAATCTCCGTTACACCTGAAGAGGTGTCCTCTCCCTGAGGAAAGTACTGACCCCTTTTATATATATATATATATATATATATATATATATATATATATATATATATATATTAACGGGCAAGTAACATGTGCCATGCCAGTATAATATTATATATGTTTATAATTTTGTCCTGTTTTTAGGCTAACTTGGCCTTCGCTCCTGCGTCGCTTCTCCCAGGGACGTCCCCAAAAAGCCCCGGATTAAAAGCCATGGCCTCCCCATGGAGCACGCCCCCGTCCACCCCCACCAGCCCCGGGCTCCAGCCACATTCCAGTAGTGCAGAAGAATCGCCGGTCAGTTTCGAACAACCACCAGAGGGCGCTCCCCTCCAAAGCTACACTAAGGTAATGTCTGGACACTGGTTGTGGCTACGGGTGGTGGGACATCATGGAGTCTCCTCCAGGTCGTCGGCTACTATGGATTGTTAGATATTCTAAGAATGCAGACATCAGGCTTCGCACGATGTCAAGTGTGTATTTTGGAAAAGGAAGGATCAAATATTTACCGTCCTTAGCTCAGACTATTCTTGATACGCACATAGGAATCATGGGACACAGTCATGGGGTCTACCGCAATATTTGGAAGCTAGGCTGATAGTCCTGATACACTGTAACGACATCGACAACTGTGTGAGCAGGACAAGGGCAGGAGGGGTTTTCTTATTTATATTTTCATTCACTGACAAGCAAGCAGAGATGGTGAGGAGCTGAAGGAGCAATGTTACAGTGGGGATCAAAAGTTTGGTCACCCCAGGTAAAATTTGTATTAATGTGCATAAAGAAGCCAAGGAAAGATGGAAAAATCTCCAAAAGGCATCAAATTACAGATAAGACATTCTTATAATATGTCAACAAAAGTTACATTTTATTTCCTTCATTTACACTTTCAAAATAACAGAAAACAAAAAAAATGGCGTCTGCAAAAGTTTGGGCACCCTGCAGAATTTATAGCATGCACTGCCCCCTTTGCAAAGCTGAGACCTGCCAGTGTCATGGATTGTTCTCAATCATCATCTGGGAAGACCAGGTGATGTCAATCTCATAGGTTTTAAATGCCCAGACTCATCTAACCTTGCCCCAACAATCAGCACCATGGGTTCTTCTAAGCAGTTGTCTAGAAATCTGAAACTGAAAATAGTTGACACTCACAAAGCTGGAGAAGGCTATAAGAAGATAGCGAAACGTTTTCAGATGTCAATATCCTCTGTTCGGAATGTCATTAAGAAATGGCAGTCATCAGGAACAGTGGAAGTTAAAGCAAGATCTGGAAGACCAAGAAAAATATCAGACAGAACAGCTCGCAGGATTGTGAGAAAAACTATTCCAAACCCACGTTTGACTGCACAATCCCTCCAGAAAGATCTGGCAGACACTGGAGTTGTGGTACACTATTCCACTATAAAGAGATACTTGTACAAATATGGTCTTCATGGAAGAGTCATCAGAAGAAAACCTCTTCTACGTCCTCACCACAAAAATCAGTGTTTGAACTTTGCAAATGAACATATAGACAAGCCTGATGCATTTTGGAAACAAGTTCTGTGGACCGATGAGGTTAAAATTGAACTTTTTGGCCGGAATGAGCAAAGGTCCATTTGGAGAAGAAGGGGAACAGAATTTAATGAAAAGAACCTCTGTCCAACTGTTAAGCATGGGGGTGGATCAATCACGCTTTGGGGTTGTATTGCAGCCAGTGGCACAGGGAACATCTCACGAGTAGAAGGAAAAATGGATTCAATAAAATTTTCAGCAAATTTTGGATGCTATCTTGATGCCATATGTGAAAAAGTCCACGGGCGTAAACTGACCTCAACATAATTGAAAATCTATGGATAGACCTTAAAAGAGCAGTGCGTGACAGACAGCCCAGAAATCTCAAAGAACTGGAAGACTTTTGTAAGGAAGAATGGGCAAAGATAACTCAAACAAGAATTGAAAGACTCTTGGCTGGCTACAAAAAGCGTTTACAAGCTGTGATACTTGCCAAAGGGGGCAGTACAAGATATTAACTCTGCAGGGTGCCCAATATTTTGCAGACACAATTTTTTTCTTTTCTGTTATTCTGAAAGTGTAAATGATGGAAATAAAATCAAATTTTTGTTGACATATCATAAGAATGTCTAATCTGTAATTTGATGCCTTTTGGAGATTTTTCCATCTTTCCTTGGCTTCTTTATGAACATTAATACAAATTTTTACCTGGGGTGCCCAAACTTTTGATCCCCACTGTATATATACTATATGACACCATTATTTATGTGTACTGCATGAAGTCATTATTTATGTGTACAGTTCTGTATTGTATACCATATGGCAGCATTATCTACATACACTGTATGTTAACATTATTTATTCAGTATATGGGAGTACTAAATGTGTTTGTCAAATGCATCTAAGTGCACACCGCATATTCATATCAATAAGTCAAAGATGTAACTAGTGGGAAACCCTTCTAATTTTCTGCAACTTTCTAATAAATGTTAAATTTCAGTATCTCGACATTTAAAGGGGTATTCCAGGCCAAAACTTTTTTTTTATATATATCAACTGGCTCCGGAAAGTTAAACAGATTTGTAAATTACTTCTAGTAAAAAATCTTAATCCTTCCAATAGTTATTAGCTTCTGAAGTTGAGTTGTTGTTTTCTGTCTAACTGCTTTCTGATGACTCACGTCCCGGGAGCTGTGCAGTTCCTATGGGGATATTTTCCCATCATGCACAGCTCCCGGGACGTTACATCATCATTGAGCAGTTAGACAGAAAGCTTCAGAAGCTAATAACTATTGGAAGGATTAAGATTTTTAATAGAAGTAATTTACAAATCTGTTTAACTTTCTGGAGCCAGTTGATATAAATAAAAAAGGTTTTGCCTGGAATACCCCTTTAATCACTTCTGCTTGCTGTCAATGTAAGAAAACTGTGCGGGGGAATATTCAAAACTGTAATTGGCTTTTTATGTGTAGTCTGCACCAGATTTAAAAAAATGGCACGGCACACATTTTCGAAAGAATTTAGCCTTGTTGGCACCATCTGTGTTGATAATTTTTTTTAAAGGGACGTGGCCTCAGGGAAAGGGAGTATGGCTTAAATTGCGCCAAATTTTCAAACCTGTCCTTACTTACTTGGTGTAGACTGAGCGCTCAGCGTAAACTGCGCCAGATTTTAAATATATACAGCCTGAGTCATTCCTAAAAATCTGGCGCAGTCTTAGACTTCTGTACTAATCTTAGTAAAACTACGCAATTTTTTATATGTCTTTGTTTACTATCAGAACCTAAAAAAAAACCATCTTTGCCTTGTCCTGCTCACACAGCAGATGAGTTTGTTACAATGTGTTAGTGCAGGTTAGATCTATCAGTCCACACTGTATTCATAGCAGAGCAACAGCCTAACAAAAAAAAAAAGAATAATAAATATATATAATATATATACACTATAACTGAAAACTAATGATGATACTAATATATACAAAATAATAATGTAATAAAAAAATAACAAATATGTTAATAACATTTGAATAAAACAATAATGACAACAAATATTTATAATATTTATACATTTAATAACATAATATATATATAATAGTATGATAAATAATAACAAATATTTATAATAGTTATACACTTAATAACATAATATATATATAATAGTATGATAAATAATAACAAATATTTATAATAGTTATACATTTAATAACATAATATATATATAATAGTATGATAAATAATAACAAATATTTATAATAGTTATACATTTAATAACATAATATATATATAATAGTATGATAAATAATAACAAATATTTATACATTTAATAACATAATATATATATATATAATAGTATGATAAATAATAACAAATATTTATAATAGTTATACACTTAATAACATAATATATATATATATAATAGTATGATAAATAATAACAAATATTTATAATATTGATACATTTAATAACATAATATATATATAATAGTATGATAAATAATAACAAATATTTATAATAGTTATACATTTAATAACATAATATATATATATATATATATAATAGTATGATAAATAATAACAAATATTTATAATATTGATACATTTAATAACATAATATATATATATAATAGTATGATAAATAATAACAAATATTTATAATATTTATACATTTAATAACATAATATATATATATAATAGTATGATAAATAATAACAAATATTTATAATATTTATACATTTAATAACATAATATATATATATAATAGTATGATAAATAATAACAAATATTTATAATATTTATACATTTAATAACATAATATATATATAATAGTATGATAAATAATAAATATTTATAATATTTATACATTTAATAACATAATATATATATAATAGTATGATAAATAATAACAAATATTTATAATATTTATACATTTAATAACATAATATATATATATAATAGTATGATAAATAATAACAAATATTAATAATATTTATACATTTAATAACATAATATATATATAATAGTATGATAAATAATAACAAATATTTATAATATTTATACATTTAATAACATAATATATATATAATAGTATGATAAATAATAACAAATATTTATAATAGTTATACATTTAATAACAAATAATATATATAATAGTATGATAAATAATAACAAATAATATATATAATAGTATGATAAATAATAACAAATAATATATATATAATAGTATGATAAATAATAACAAATAATATCTATAATAGTATGATAAATAATAACAAATAAGAATTAAAATGATTCTATATATAATAAAATATTAATATAATAATATAATTCTATTCTCTTCTCCCTAGATCCGCACGAGAGGCTCCATAAAGCGGAGACCCCCCAGCCGAAAATTCAGAAAATCCCAATCCGATATGGACTTTGACATCGAAACGGCCAACGCCACTGCTAAAGAGAACGGAGATAAAACGGACAACGAGGCCGACGCTGCTCAGAGCGAAAAGACTGATGGAGACGCATCCCCGGCGGCGGAGAATTCACCAAATGAGTCAGCGAACAAGACATCGGAGAGCCAAGAAAGTGTCCAGCCGAACCCTGACAAACAGGAGGAGGCGAGCCCAGATGAAGGGGAGAAATCCGACAAAGAAGAGGAAAAAACGGGTGCTAGCGAGACAGAGAAACCGGATACAGAACAGGAGACGCTGGTCATAGAGGAGAAGAGCGAAGATCCTGGAGAGGGGGCGGACAAGGAAGAGAGTCATGAGCAAAACAAGTCAGACGAGGATGTAAGTGGATCATGGACCCCGTATTTATGAAAATGTGAAAAAACTTTATTTAATAACTTCTTTCTAAGCAGAGATGTGATCATTTAAACTTACAGGCCCAAAGCCTGAGGCTGCACTACTGAAAAACTCTTTCTGTCCTCCTTTCTGTCAGTTCATCCAGTGTCGTCATGGAGACCGTGCGTAAATCCTGATCACCAAATATTTAAAATGTCTTATATGGTGGCCGTTATGTGTCAGGTCTTGTGTACATTGATGTGGATGGTGATCAGGTCTCCATGGCAACCAAGGTAGAAGAGATATCAGAATGGGGACAAGTTGTCTTTAGGATCTGTCAGTAGTGCAGCCTCAGGCTTCTGGGCCTGGAAATGTAAGTGATCGGATCTCGACATGGAATGTTCTTCATATTATTAGCTCGGTAATGGAGTATAAAGGGAACCGACTTCCCATATAATCTGGGTAACATTGGCTTTAGATTTTCCTATGTCAGCCATTTTAACATTTTGAAAGCCACATTGGGACATTTAGAGGGGTACTCCGCTGGAAAACATTTTTTTTTAATCAACTGGTGCCAGAAATTTAGGGGCGCGTTCACACTGAGTAATTCAAGAGGAATTTACTCGAGTAATTCCTCTTGAATTCTCCGCTCCAGATTAATGCTCATCTCCTCTGCCCATTGACTTTAATGTTTTTTCCGCTGTCCTGTTCGCACTGCGTTAATTCTGCTAGCGGAATTCCGACGCTGAATTCCGTTCCGCTCGAAGAATGAGCATGTTCATTCTTCAAGCGGAATCCGCTAGCAGAAATCAATAGAAGTCAGTGGTAAAAAAAAATTTCGCCCGACATCGTTTTCGCACGGAATTTTCACGCAATTCGTGCGCAATTCACAGGGAAATGGCTGAAAAACCCTTCACTTCTTTCTCCCCCATTTCCACGCGCAATTCAGCGCAAATTGCACGTGAATTTAGCACAAATATAAAATTATTTTTTCCGCCCGTAAATTTTTCGGCGTGAATTACTCTTGATTTACACCGTGGGGACAGCAGATTTGTAAATGACTTCTATTGAAAAATATCAATCCTTCCAGTACTTATCAGCTGCTGTAATTTTATGTCTGATACTTGTCTTTGTTTGTACCCCATAATTGTAAGCGCTGCGGAATCTGTAGGCGCTATATAAATAAATAAATAAATAAATGCTGTATGCTCCAAGGGAAGTTATTTAGTTCTTTCCAGTCTGACCACAGTGCTCTCTGCTGACAACTCTGTCCATGTCAGGAACTGTCCAGAGCAGGAGAGGTTTTCTAGGAGGATTTGCTCCTGCTCTGGACAGAGCAGAGAGCACTGTGGTCAGACAGAAAGGAAATTCAAAAAGAAAAGAACTTCCTGTGGAGCATACAGCAGCTGATAAGTACTGGAAGGATTAAGATTTTTTAACAGAAGTAATTTACAAATCTGTTTAACTTTCTTTCTCACACCAGTTGATTAAAAAAAAAAAGTACCCCTTTAAGCTCCCTTTCCCTCATGCTCTCAAATGCCCACTTTTGGGTTTGGTGGTTTGGTATACTGAAACACTTAACCCCAGCAACCAACCCCCCCCCCCCCCCCCCCCCCCGGTGCCACAAAAGCCAAACAATAGAGACTCCCCCAACGCTTCATAATTTGCAGATAATGCCAACATAAATAATTTCCCTGCAATGCAGTAGCAATCCCTTACGCTTTACCCTGCAGCTCTGCTTGTTCTGATTGGCTCCTGTGCACAAGCGCACCACAGGCTCAGCAAAAAGTCGTCACTCTTCACGGTTAGGCCTAGAAGCGGACTGGCATGGCTCATGATATCTTTCACAATTTTAATGTAACCCTAAATCAGTGCTTCCCAGCCAGGGTGCCTCCAGCCAAAGTCTGTCTGGGCATGCTGGGAGTTGTAGTGTTCCAGCAACTGGAGGCAGACTGGTTGGGACACTCTATAATACACAATGTGTGATCAGGGAAGCTGAATACTATGAAAGCAATGTGTTCAGCTTCCTAAACACATCTAATAGCAGTGTTTCCGAACCAGTGTGCCTCCAGCTGTTGCAAAACTACAACTCCCAGCATTCTCGGACAACCAAAGGCTGTCCGAGCATGCTGGGAGTTGTAGTTTTGCAACAGCTGGAAGCACACTGGCCGGAAATTCTAGCATGGTGGACCCCCCCCCCCCCCCCCAAGATGGTTATATCCAACTACAGCCACCTCCAATAGATGAACAATGGGACTTCCCATCACTCCAGAATAAAGAGTTAAAGGGGTACTCCCCTGGAAAACATTTTTTTTTTTTTTTTTAAACAACTGGTGCCATAAAGTTAAACAGATTTGTAAATTACTTCTTTAAAAAAAAATCTTAATCCTTCCAGTAATGATCAGCTGCTGTATGCTCCACAGGAAGTTCTTTTCTTTTTGAATTTTCTTTCTATCTGACCACAGTGCTCTCTGCTGACACCCCTGTCCATTTTAGGAACTGTCCAGAGTAGAAGCAAATCCCCATAGCAAACTTATCCTTTTCTGGACAGTTCCTGACATGGACAGAGGTGTCAGCAGAGAGCGCTGTGGTCAGACAGAAAGGAAATTCAAAATGAAAATAACTTCCTGTGGAGCATACAGCAGCTGATAAGTCCTGGAAGGATTAAGATTTTTTTTAATAGAAGGAATTTACAAATCTGTTTAACATTCAGGCACCGGTTGATTTAAAGAAAATAAAAAAAAAATGTTTTCCAGCGGAGTACCCCTTTAATACTAGTTTCCTTTATACTGCCCTGATTGGCTTTTGTGTATAAGCAAAAGCTCACGACATGCTAAGCAGAAAGGTGCATCTAGCGCCTGTATTTGACTACAAATCTCCCTGTTTTGCTGCTCATTAATTCTGACATCCACTGCTAAGGAAGGGGCGTGTCTGAGGCAAGCACTGAGCCCGCCCTCACTCACAACGCTTTCATATATAACATTTTCCTCTTGCAGGATAAACCTGAAAAGTGAACCAAAAATAAAAAAACGAACAACAGAAAACCACAGGCCTTGACCGGCGTACTGGGAACAGCCGCCATGTTTGCGCACAGAAGATCCACAGATCTGACCCCGTATGGCGTCCCAACCTTGCAGCATCATGTCCGACATCGGCGCAACCTGGAGAAATCCTAAAGTTACATAAGAACCGTAACAATTTTGTCAACGTGCAGGGTAACAAGTCAACACGCTATGTATATATGTGAGATATATATATATATATTATTGTACAGGACCCGGGGGGGTTTATAGCTGTCATGAAACTATCAGTCCCAGCAGGTCCTGACAGGTGAATGCTGGGAGGTGTAGTTTTCTATTTTCGAGCAGTATTAGATTCCATATTGTTATATTTATGGCGTTGTGGATGTTTATAGATATTTTACGTATAAATTATATAATGTGCCTAACTGGTTAATCAGGGCTTCCTTATCATAAAAAGATGAAAAAATTATCTGAGTCATGTGACCTCCATTTCTGACCCAACAAGTGCTTTACACTCACACTCCTATACGTCTATACCCCTTCCTGCTGTATCCTATAAGAAAGCTCCGCCCTATAAGGGGTACTCCGCCCCTAAACATCTTATCCCCTATCCAAAGATGTCTGATGGGACCCTCGGAATTTTGGCTGCAGCACCCCAGACATCCGGTGCACAGAGTGAACTTCGCTTTGTGCTGGATGTCTGGTGATGCGGGGGGCGGAGGCTCGTGATGTCACGGTCACGCCCCGCTTGTGACATCACTGCCACACCCCCTCAATGTAAGTCTATGGGAGGGGGCGTGACTGTCGTCACGCCCCCCTCCCATAGACTTACATTGAGGGGGCGTGGCAGCGATGTCACGAGAGGGGCGTGACCGTGACATCACAAGCCTCCGGTGCTGCCCCCGACGCTCTAAACGAACTCAGGCCTCTTACCCCAGCCAAGCCAGATCACCCTGCTCTGTACTGACGAGTGGCAAAAACCACGAAACAGCTGTCTGCAGATGGGTAGAAACTTCCCTATTGGGGAGTAGTCTGGCTTGGCATAAATCCCGATCAGCTTTTTATATTCCTTAACAGGAGCTAAGCTGATACCAGGGAACATTACCTGAAAAGGTATAGTAATGAGCTGATTTGCATATTCCCCTACCCAGAATGCCCGCGGAGTGCTTAATGGCCTTCTGAAGCTCCGTTACACCAGGAGTGGTGGCCTCGCCCTGAGGTAAATATTCACCCCCTTTATATCTATATATATATGTGTGTGTGTGTGTAAAAAAAAGTTTTTCCTGGAATACCCCTTTAAATGGTCGAGCAGTCCCTCAAAAATCTTTGGGCCTGTCCATGAGAACAAGATCAATCTAAATCAAATCAATATTTGGTGTGAACACCCTTTGCCTTCACAACAGCATTGGTTCTTCTAGGTTCTTGCACTTATTTTTCTTAAGATCTTGGCCAGGAGATGGTTCCAAACATAATGGAGAACTAAGCACAGATGATGGATGTAGGCTCCTTCAGATCCTTCCGTCTCGTCTCTCCATGTAATCCTAGATGGACTTGACGATGTTGAGATCAGGACTATGCTGGGACCATATCATCACGTCCAGGACTCCTTGTTCTTTTTGCTGAAGATAGTTCTTAATGGGTTACTCCGCCCCTAGACATCTTATCACCCTATCCAAAGGAATAGGAGCTTCGCTCGGTGCCGGTTGACTGGCGATGCGGGGGCTGAGCCTGGTGACATCACAGCCATGCCCAGCTCATGACATCACGGCCACGCCCCCTCAATGCACGTCTATGGGAGGGGGCGTGACAGCCATCACGCCCCCTCCCATAGACTTGCATTGAGGGGGCGTGGCCGTGACATCACCAGCCTTCGGCGCTGCACCCGACCGGGTGCAGCAGGCAGATCGCGGGGATCCCGCCGCTGTCTATGGGATAAGATGTCTAGGGGTGGAGTACCCCTTTAAGCACAGTTACGGCTTTATGTCTGGGGTTGTTGTCCTGCCGCAGAATACATTTGAAGCCAGACGCCTTTCTGATGGTATTGTATGATAGATAAGTATCTGCTAGTATTTCTCAGCATTAAGGACACTCAACCGTATCCCCAACTCGATTTGCGAAATGGAGACCAAAATGACAAGGAACCTTCACCGCGAGTCTCTGTTGCCTGTAGACACTCATGATGTCTCTCCGGCTTGAGACAGCCAAGTTTGGATCCTCAGTCCAGACCACCTGCTGCCATTTTTCTGCACCCCAGTTCCTATGTTTTCCCGCGTAGTTGAGTCGCTTGGCCTTACTTCCACCTTTTTGGATGCAATTCTTCCATGAAGACCACTTTGGGGCAAATTTTTTCAAAGAGTACTGAGGATGGGTGCAACTGGATCCCAATGGTTCTGCCAGGTCTGAGCTGATGGCACTGCTGGAACATCTTGTGATTTCAAAGGAACCAGCCAAGTGTCTTCCATCTGCTGCGCTTGACCGACCACTGTGTCTACAGTCCTCAATGTTGCCTGTTTCTTTGTGCTTCTTCAAAATAAGAATAAGTACCTTGTGTCTTGTTGCTTTCCTCAGTCTTGCCGTGGTGTATGACCTCTGTGACATGACAATTTCTTTCACAACTATACCTTTTGTGGCAGAGTTTGGCTGTTCCTCGCCCAGTTTTAAGCCTCCTCCACAGCTATTCCTGTTTCAGTTAATGACAGTGTTTGAACCACATAAGAAAATGATGATCAGGTAGACCTGACTACCGACGTTGTGCAAGTGCACCCAAAAAAATTGATGCTGTTTAGAAGGCAAAGGGCGGTTACGCCAAACATTGGTTCGATTAGAATTTCTATTATGTTCGCTTTGCATTTTGGTAATTGATCAAAATAAACTATTAACACTTTTTTTTTGTTTAAAGCATTCTTACTTTCAGCATTTTTTCCACACCTGCCTAAAACTTTTGCGCAGTACTGTATATCACACCCATCATCCTATTACAGCCCCACACAGGGGCCAGAACATTTGGCAAGGAGCCACCTTCCTAACCTATAAACCAATGATTATGTGTATACAGAGATAAAAAAAATCTTATTACAATACAAGATTTATTTGTGTGTGAATCGATATATGAATTATAATGTATTGTGTGTTATTAAAGGGACGCTCCACCTTTTTGGCTCTATAGATCTCATACTGTCCAGCATGCGTAGTCTGGTGTTTGGAAACCATCAATAAGTTGCTGTTGGCTGATCTTTTCTAAAAAAAAATTTTCACCCAGTCCCCATTTTATTAAAGGGGTACTCCGCCTCTAGACATCTTATCGCCTATTCAAAGGATAGGGTATAAGATGTCTGATCACGGGGTTCCCACTGCTGGGGACCCCCGTGATCTCTCTGCTGCATCCGGCGTTCGTTTAGAGTGTCGGATGCAGCGCAGGAGGCTCGTGACATCACGATCATGCCCGCTCGTGACGTCACAGCCATGCCCCCTCAATGCAAGTCTATGGGAGGGGGCGTGACGGCCGTCACGCCCCCTCCCATAGACTTGCATTGAGGGGGTGTGACCGTGACTGCACGAGCGGGGCGTGACCGTGACAAACATCGCCAGTCATCCGGCACGTTCGCTCCGTGCACTGGATGTCTGGGGTGCCAAAACCAAGATCGTGGGGGTCCTCAATGGCAGGACCCCCACGATCGGACATCTTATCCCCTATCCTTTGAATAGGGGATAAGATGTCTAGGGGAGGAGTACCCCTTTAAATCAGGAATAACTAATAATATTCAATACCAGATACAAATCCCAATAGACTGATTTCCACAGTAACACCTATTATACCTGCAGGGCACTTATGGGATAGTCAGGGGCAATAGCAGGGTTTTTAAAGGGGCATCAGAGTTTGGGTTCCTGGCATTGCACCCCTGAGATGTTAATGAACAAGACATGCAAGACATTCACATTAAGACGCCACTATGCGCTAAAAATACTAAATAAAAACACATAGTAAGAGCAATAGATCTGTCAACAGCAGTATAACTTCCTGATGACGGTTTCTAGTCAGTAATACATTGCCCCTCTAGGGTATTAAAGGGGTTATCCAGGAAAAAACTTATATATATCTATATCTATTTATATATATATATATATATATATATATATATATATATATATATATAGATAAAATCTCAACTGGTTCCAGAAAGTTAAACAGATTTGTAAATTAATTCTATTATAAAATCTTAATCCTTTCAGTACTTATGAGCTGCTGAAGTTGAGTTGTTCTTTTCTGTCTAAGTGCTCTCTGATGACACCTGTCTGGGGAACTGTTCAGAGTAGAAGCAAATCCCCATAGCAAACCTCTTCTACTCCGAGCAGTTCCCGAGACAAGCAGAAATGTCAGAAGAGAGCACTGTTGTCAGACAGAAAAGAATAACTCAACTTCAGCAGCTGATAATTATTGGAAGGATTAAAACATTTTAATAGAAGTAATTTACAAATCTGTTTAACTTTCTGGAGCCAGTTGATATATATAAAAAAAAAAAATTTTTCTGGATAACCCCTTTAAGATGCCTAGATACACTACAATACTAAATAAAAATACAAAGAGCAATTAACCTACCCGATGATGGTTTCCAGTAATTAACACATTAGGGAACGAAGTTGTATGACAAAGATTATTTTTTTATTTTTTTTATTTAGCTGATTATAGAACCAATATGGAGCTCCACTGTAAATTGTGTATTATGTCATGACGTTTGGGCGGTGGAGGGGGCGATCGCCATTTTCTATTATGTCTCAGGTAAATCGACATACGTCATTTATTTTTTAGAAGAAAATATATTTCCGGGGGTGACCCGGCTGCTTTACCGTTCTTTATGTATTATTTACTGTACATATAAATCTTCTACTATAATAGTATTTATAACAGGGGCCCTTTTCCATTTGCAGTGGTAATGAATATTCTGCGTCATGTGACCAGATAACCTATGTAGTTGTAAACTGCGCTGTTAAAAAAAAAAATTTAAAAAAATTGCGCTCATTTGCGTCGCTCCCAGGTATACACAGCGCTGGAAATGTCTAAATATTGCAAGTGAAGCCGAAGCTACCTGCTGTACACATATCACCACGGCCATTTTGTGATCCTAGTCAAGTTCCTCACAAGCCATACAGCAGCCATTTCTGACAGACAAAGTGAGGCTTATAGGCCGTAATACCTCACTCCTCCATCTTGTGGTCTTAAGAAGCCATGTTGGCCTGTCTCCATAGCAACCAGACTATCTCAAGTGCTATCTCGATGCCTTTTACCACAAAATGGCTGCCGCATCTGTCTATATCGGTTCCTTCACTGATTCACCCTTCGATTGGATGCAAACCGTTTATCCTCCATCTTGTTACCTTTGGGCGCTGACGCGTTTCGAGGTGACATACACCACAAAAAAAGTCCTAAACCAGTGTTTTCCAACCAGGATGCCTCCAGCTGTTGAAAAACTACAATTCCCAGCATGCCCGGACAGCCAAAGGCTGTCCGGGCATGCTGGGAGTTGTAGTTTTGCAACAGCTTGAAACACCCTGAGTAATCTGAGACAGACTGGTTGCTAGGAACTTGCTGCCTGACAACCCATATGAAAGGCTGTGGTGGTTAAGCAGTCTCCATAGCAACCAATCTCAAATGCTATTTAGATGCCTTTTACCACAAAATGGCCGCCACCTCTGTCTATATCAGTTCTTTCACCCATTCACCCGTCATTTGGGCCCAGACCATTTATCCTCCATTTTGTTACATCACAATCGGGCCTAAATTTAAACAAAATAAAGGAAATAAATAAACGCCATAGGATCTTCATCCAGTCGTGTAGGAGACGCTCTGTTTCGCCTGTTTTCTGTCTTCTTAGTTTTAGCTGTTACCATCATGAGATGAAATGCGTGGTGCGGGGAGAATGGCGTCCATGTGTGGATCTGTGTACAACAACACGTCCCCCGCTGTCATTTATAAATAAACGTGTATTCTTTATAAGACTCCGTCTCCTTCGCCATTCATTACTACCAGCAGGCTTCTAAGATGACTAGGCCTCAGTTGTGAAGGGGGGTAGTGATGTGATTGTAGCTGTGATGTTGTAATTCCAAGATGGCTCTCAAAGGGGAGGTGCACCTTTTAAGGCTTAAAGGGGCACTCCACTGGAAAACATTTTCTTTTAAGGGTGTATTCCCAGCTGGCGTATTCACACTGAGCAAAATTTGCGGCATGTGCGGGAAATATGCTGCGTATTCCTTGCTCACTATATACACAGGGCTTTCAAGCGGCAGTCCTACGCGTGTAGAGAGTTTTGGAGTCGGCGCTGCGCGTCACAGTCACGCCGGCACACAGCCCCGCCTCCAAAACTCACTGCACACATAGGGCTGCCGCCGGAAAGCCCTGTGTGTATAGTGAGCAAGGAATACGCAGCGTATTTCCCGCTGCTGCCGCAAGTTTTGCACAGGGTGAAATACGCTGTCTAGACGCCAGGTGGGAACGCACCCTAAATCAACTGATGGCAGAAAGTTAAAAGGAGTACTCCGGGATGTTAAAATTGTGTCCCATACTGCCGGCAGTAAAAAAAATTAAGTGATACATACCTGCCGCAGCTCCCCCGGTGCCTAGAGTAACCTGTTTCGGCCTCCGCCGCGATCCTCTTCCTGGTTTCCAGTGGTCGGTGAGTCAAACCGCACTCAGCCAATCACCAGCTGCAGCGAAGTCCCGCTGCGGCCGGCGATAGGCTGAGTGGCCGTTTACGATCCCGAAAACTTGTGCCGGGGCCAAAAACGTCACGGTGCCACTCAGCCTATCGCTGGCTGAGGCGGGACTTCGCTGCGGTCGGCGATTGGCTGAGTGCAGTATGAACTCACCGAAACCAGGAAGAGGATCGCCGCGGAGGCCCAAACGGGTTACTGGAGGCACCGGGCGGGGGAGCTGCGGCAGGTATGTATCACTTAATTTTTTTAACTGACGGCAGTATGGGATACAATTTTAACATCCCGGAGTACTCCTTTAAATGGATTTGTAAATGACTTCTATTAAAAAATCCCAAATCTTCCAGTACTTATCGGCTGCTGTATAATACACAGGAAGTTCTTTTCTTTTTGAATCTCCTTTCTGACTGACCACAAGTGCTCTCTGCTGACACCTCTGTCCATATCAGGAACTGTCCAGAACAGGATAAGTTTGCTATGGGGATTTGCTTCTACTCTGGACAGTTCCTAAAATGGACAGAGGTGTCAGCAGAGAGCAGTTGTGGTCAGGCAGAAAGGAAATTCAAAAAGAAAAGAACTTCCTCTGTATTATACAGCAGCTGATAAGTACTAGAAGGATTGGGATTTTTTTTTAACAGAAGTAGTTTACAAATCTGTTTAACTTTCTGGCACCAGTTGATTTAAAAGAAAATGTTTTCCATTGGAGTACCCCTTTAAAGGAGTACGGCGGCAAAAATTTACTTATTCCCTATCCACAGCATGCGCTCCTCACTGAGCGCGGGTTCCCGTCCCTGTGATCAAGGAGGGCCCCAGCGGTCGGACCCACCGCGATCAGCTACTTATCTCCAATCCTGTTCATAGGGAAAAAGTTATTTTTTTTGCCAGAGATCTTCTTTAATCAACATTACGCCGGCATCTACGGCGCCACAGGGGGGAAATGACATCATCACGTCTCTAACATAACATGGGTACTGACGCCATCATGCCTGGCGAAATGTAAGCACATCTGCCGCAGGGGCCGTGATTATCAGTATGCTTTAGGGTAGGGTATTTGCATGTAGCGTATTTGCTGATGGGTAGCAAAATTAGCTGCAGAAAATACGCAGCCTATACGCTACGTCCCCTTTAAGGGGAAGCGCATCATTAACCAGGGTAGTGGTCTTTTAAGGCTTAATCATCATCAGAACGTCACAAGGGCACCTATGATGTCACAGGCGGAGTGACATCATCACACCTGTTACATTGTAATGCCATAAGGCAGCCATATCTCCCACTAAAGGGGTACTCTGGTGGAAATCTTTATTATTATTTTTTTAATCAACTGGTGCCAGAAAGTTAAAGGGGTTATCCAGGAAAAAACTTTTTATATATATATATATCAACTGGCTCCAGAAAGTTAAACAGATTTGTAAATTACTTCCATTAAAAAAATCTTAATCCTTTCAGTACTTATGAGCTTCTGAAGTTAAGGTTGTTCTTTTCTGTCTAAGTGCTCTCTGATGACACCTGTCTCGGGATTCGCCCAGTTTAGAAGCAAATCCCCATAGCAAACCTCTTCTAAACTGGGCAGGGGGCATTGTGGGTGCTACTGAGAGTACTGGCACTGGGCAGGGAGCATTGTGGGTGCTACTGAGAGTACTGGCACTGGGCAGGGGGCATTGTGGGTGCTACTGAGAGTACTGGCACTGGGAAGGGGGCATTGTGGGTGCTACTGAGAGTACTGGCATTGGGCATTGTGGGTGCTACTGAGAGTACTGGCACTGGGCAGGGGGCATTGTGGGTGCTACTGAGAGTACTGGCAATGGGCAGGGGGCATGGTGGGTGCTACTGAGAGTACTGGCACTGGGAAGGGGGCATTGTGGGTGCTAATGAGAGTACTGGCACTGGCAGTTCAGTCAATCTAACCCAGGACACCGTGGCTGGCACAGAGAGGTGCCCGGTCTGTGGGTATAACCGGGCCCACTATCCCTGGCACTGGTGAATCAATGGCTGTTACTGGGGGACTAGTAATGTGGCAGAAACATGGTGGCCTGTGTTAATGGAAGCACATCAAAGGCACTAATGAAGTCATGGCTGGCATAGAGAGCACTACATCTGCCACTAAGGACACTAGCTGGGACTGTGGGTATTGAAGCTATGGCACTGTGGCAAGCACTGGGCTGTGAGCACTACGGCTGACACTGGGTGGCCTGTGAGTGTTACTCGAAGCACATTATTTGCCTTGGGTGATGTGGCTGGCATAGGAACCATTACACCTGGCAATGGGGACACTGATGTAGCTGGCACTGCCGACATTGTGGCTGTGGCACTGTGGCTAGCATTAGTTTGGGGGCACTTGGTTTTACTGAGTGCACTGTCACTGTCGATGGGGAAACCATGGCTGGCATTGGCACTGTAGATGGCACTTGAATCATTGTGGTGGGGGCAGTGTGGCTAGGACTGGGCTAAGCAACTGATGCTGGCAATGAGAGCTATGTGGGTGTTCCTGCGGGCATCATCACTGGCACTAGTATACTAGTATAGCAATAGCTGGCACTGGGGGGCACTGCAGCTGAATCCTATGGCTCTGTGAGTGTTACCGCAGCTACTGACATTGGGCAACTTGTGGCATGAATGCGGGCACAGAAGTTGGCACTTGTGGCTGGGGCACTGTGAGGAGCACATAGGTGCGAGACACAGTAGCTGGCACACAGTTCGATTTGACATGGGGCACTGTGGCTAGCACTGAATTGGGGGCACTGTGAATGACCCTGAGGGCTTTATGGGTGCTGCTGGCACTGGCAATGGGGAAAGCATGGCTGGCATTAGTACTGTGGCTGGGACACTGTAGGTAGCAAATATCTGGTGGGCACAGTAGCTAGCATGTGGGGTATCGGGCACTGTGGCTAGCTGGTGGGCAAAGAGACTGACACTGGGGTCTCTGGGGCTGGTACTGGATGCAATGTGGACAGCACCAGGGGTATTGTGACTGGCATCGAGAGGCACCATGACTGAATGGGCACATTAGGGGTCACTGTGAGTGGTACAGGAGGTATTGGGACTGGCATTGAGAGGCACATTGGGGGGCACTGTGAGTGATACAGGAGGTATTGGGACTGGCATTGAGAGGCACATTGGGGGGCACTGTGAGTGATACAGGAGGTATTGGGACTGGCATTGAGAGGCACCATGACTGAATGGGCACATTGGGGGGCACTGTGAGTGGTACAGGAGGTATTGGGACTGGCATTCAGAGGCACCATGACTGAGTGGGCACATTGGGGGGCACTGTGAGTGATACAGGAGGTACTGGGACTGGCATTGAGAGGCACCATGACTGAGTGGGCACATTGGGAGGCACTGTGAGTGATACAGGAGGTATTGGGACTGGCATTCAGAGGCACCATGACTGAGTGGGCACATTGGGGGGCACTGTGAGTGGTACAGGAGGTATTGGGGACTGGCATTCAGAGGCACCATGACTGAGTGGGCACATTGGGGGGCACTGTGAGTGATACAGGAGGTACTGGGACTGGCATTGAGAGGCACCATGACTGAATGGGCACATTGGGGGGCACTGTGAGTGGTACAGGAGGTATTGGGACTGGCATTGAGAGGCACCATGACTGAATGGGCACATTGGGGGGGGGGGGGGACGGGACTGTGAGTGGTACAGGAGGTATTGTGACTGGCATTGAGAGGCACATTAAGGGTCACTGTGAGTGGTACAGGAGGTATTGGGACTGGCATTGAGAGGCACCATGACTGAGTGGGCACATTGGGGGGCACTGTGAGTGGTACAGGAGGTATTGGGACTGGCATTCAGAGGCACCATGACTGAGTGGGCACATTAGGGGTCACTGTGAGTTTTACAGGAGGTATTGGGACTGGCACCGAGGCCAATATGAATGGCATTTGGGGCATTGTGGCTGACTGGGGGAGCCCTAAAGCACTGGGAGCCACGTGACCGGCACAGCGAGATTCGTTCTTGCACTTCCCTCTTACCAACACCAGGGGGAGCGCTTCACCGCGATTTCTCTTTCCCTTTATCTATCAAATACAGTATACTACAAATGAATTAATACGAGCCCCTGCAGCCTGGCCGGGAGACCCCTTTACCGCACATCTTTCTCGGGAATCAGCCCTGCGCTCGGTGACTGCTCCCCTCCATCTTCCTACACCCCGCAGCACCGGCCGCGACGAGAACCGCAGCGCCTCCGCGGACACACATGTTCAGTCTTTGCCAGCCGGAATATCCACCTCTCACGAATTCGCGTCCGGTGACTAAAATAAAAGGGCGACGCGTCACCCGGGCCGGGCTCCGGAAGAGCAACATGGCGTCGACGGGGGGAGGAAGTGAGCGGGTCGGGATGTGACGAGTTAAAGCTGTGAATGCGGAGATCAGACGTAGCGAGTGGCTCGTTGGTCTAGGGGTATGATTCTCGCTTCGGGTGCGAGAGGTCCCGGGTTCAAATCCCGGACGAGCCCAAGTTTTTTTTTTTTTCTCTTTTCTTCAAAAATGATTAAAGAGCAGACGGAGAGAATCACCAGCCGAGCACAATCCAATCCAATTAGCAGACTGCGGTGAATAATCACATGCAAATTAATTCATTAAAAAAAATATGAATCTGGAATTTGTTCACAGGGTTTGGGAGGTGTTGGTGTTACTAAAATTAATATTGAGAGGAAACTAAAAATTGGGCTCGTCCGGGATTTGAAACCGGGACCTCTCGCACCCTAAGCGAGAATCATACCCCTAGACCAACGAGCCATTGGATGGGAACAGAGAGACTGAGACTGGGAGAAAAGGGGGCAAAAGGCAACATTTCAGTAAAAGAAATTAAAGTTCAAGAACTCTGCAGTGTGAATAGAAAACTTCACTGTTTATATCCAGAAGCTGGGAGGTCCTGATAGAGGGGCGTGGCTTCTTACTGTCAGTGGGGAAACCGGCCCCCAACGGGGGCGCACGCCCAGGTGAGGAGCAGGCCGCCAAAGCGTAGAGGCGGCGCTCGTTCATACTACCGTGGAAAACTTTTTTTTTTTTTTTATCAACTGGTGCCAGAAAGTTAAACAGATTTGTAAATCACTTCTATTAAAAAATCTTAATCCTTCCAGTACTTTTTAGGGGCTGTATACTACAGAGAAATACAAAAAAGAAATGCATTTCCTGTGATGTCCTGAGCACAGTGCTCTCTGCTGACCTCTGCTGTCCATTATAGGAACTGGAGAACATCCTCATAGCAAACATATGCTTTTCTGGACAGTTCCTAAAACGGACAGCAGAGGTCAGCAGAGAGCACTGTGGTCAGGACATCACAGGAAATGCATTTTTTTTGGGGGGGGGTTTCTCTTTAGTATACAGCCCCTAAAAAGTACTGGAAGGATTAAGATTTTTTAATAGAAGTGATTTACAAATCTGTTAAACTTTCTGGCACCAGTTGATTTAAAAAAAATAAAAGTTTTCCACGGTAGTACCCCTTTAACCCCTTAAGGACGCAGGACGTAAATGTACGTCCTGGTGAGGTGGTACTTAACGCACCAGGACGTACATTTACGTCCTAAGCATAACCGCGGGCATCGGAGCGATGCCCGTGTCATGCGCGGCTGATCCCGGCTGCTGATCGCAGCCAGGGACCCGCCGGCAATGGCCGACGCCCGCGATCTCGCGGGCGTCCGCCATTAACCCCTCAGGTGCCGGGATCAATACAGATCCCGGCATCTGTGGCGGTTCGCGATTTAAATGAACGATCGGATCGCCCGCAGCGCTGCTGCGGGGATCCGATCATTCATAACGCCGCACGGAGGTCCCCCTCTCCTTCCTCCGTGCGGCTCCCGGCGTCTCCTGCTCTGGTCTGTGATCGAGCAGACCAGAACAGAAGATGACCGATAATACTGATCTGTTCTATGTCCTATACATAGAACAGATCAGTATTAGCAATCATGGTATTGCTATGAATAGTCCCCTATGGGGACTATTCAAGTGTAAAAAAAAATGTAAAAAAATGTAAAAGTAAAAGTAAAAAAAAAGTGAAAAATCCCCTCCCCCAATAAAAAAGTAAAACGTCCGTTTTTTCCTATTTTACCCCCAAAAAGCGTAAAAAACATTTTTTATAGACATATTTGGTATCGCCGCGTGCGTAAATGTCCGAACTATTAAAATAAAATGTTAATGATCCTGTACGGTGAACGGCGTGAACGAAAATAAATAAAAAAAGTCCAAAATTCCTACTTTTTTAATACATTTTATTAAAAAAAAAATTATAAAAAATTTATTAAAAGTTTTTTATATGCAAATGTGGTATCAAAAAAAAGTACAGATCATGGCGCAAAAAATGAGCCCCCATACCGCCGCTTATACGGAAAAATAAAAAAGTTAGAGGTCATCAAAATAAAGGGATTATAAACGTACTAATTTGGTTAAAAAGTTTGTGATTTTTTTTAAGCGCAACAATAATATAAAAGTATATAATAATGGGTATCATTTTAATCGTATTGACCCTCAGAATAAAGAACACACGTCACTTTTACCATAAATTGTACGGCGTGAAAACAAAACCTTCCAAAATTAGCAAAATTGCGTTTTTCGTTTTAATTTCCCCACAAAAAAAGTGTTTTTTGGTTGCGCCATACATTTTATGATATAATGAGTGATGTCATTACAAAGGACAACTGGTCGCGCAAAAAACAAGCCCTCATACTAGTCTGTGGATGAAAATATAAAAGAGTTATGATTTTTAGAAGGCGAGGAGGAAAAAATGAAAACGTAAAAATTAAATTGTCTGAGTCCTTAAGGCCAAAATGGGCTGAGTCCTTAAGGGGTTAAAGGGGTACTTCGGTGCTACGACATCTTATCCCCTATCCAAAGGATAGGGGATAAGATGCCTGATCGCGGGGGTCCCGCCTCTGGGGACCCCTGTGATCTTGCACGCAGCAGCCCGTTACAATCAGTCCCCGGAGCATGTTCGCTCCGGGTCTGATGACTGGCGATCACGGTTCCGGAGCATTGTGATGTCACGCTTTACCCCCTCAATGCAAGCCTATGGGAGGGGGCGTGACAGCACAGCTGTCACGCCCCCTCCCATAGGCTTGCATTGAGGGGGTGGTGCATCCCGTGATCGCCAATCATCAGACCCGGAGCGAACATGCCCCGGGGACTGATTGTAACAGGGTGCTGCGTTTTAGCGGTGGGACCCCCGCGATCAGGCATCTTATCTCCTATCCTTTGGATAGGGGATAAGATGTCTTAGTGCCGGAGTACCCCTTTAATGGGGATCTAGGACACTGGCCCCGGATCCCAAGGCAAGAAAATGCCGCTTTCATCCGTAGGGGGCCTACACTGAGAGGAGACGTGACCTCCGCCCCCGCTGCGCAGTGCAGGCGCCGATAACGTCACTTATCAGCTCGTACATGGTGGAGACGGAAGAAGGCTGCAGCCCGTGGAGAAGATCGCTGCGTGGGACAAGGTGAGGATAGCATAAGGATCCTTTTTCTTCATTTTAGGGGAGGATGGGGTTGGGGGGAAGGGGTCGTTGCGGCTGGCTACCTACCTGGAGGTCATTTTGCAGGGCTCTGGCAGTGCTCCTCCTTGCACAAAGGCGGAGGTAGCGGTCCTGCTGCTGGGTTGTTGCCCTCCTCCGGCCTCCTCCATGTCTCCTGGTAGCGCCTCCATGTTCTGGACGCTGACAGACACAGCAAACCTTCTTATTGATCATTGTTATCGGTGCTCTATTGCTTCAGCCTGCCATGGCTGACTGGAGCCTTGGAGCACCGATCAGACAGCGAGGAGGCAGGTAAGGCCCATCAGCCCAATTAGCCCTTTAAACTACCCGGGATTAGTTTTCTCCCATTTTAGACGCTGCAATCAACTTTGTTCGCAGTGTCTGAAGGGTTAATGCCGGACATCAGCCGGATCGGCGATTTCCTGCATTAGCCGCGGGTGCTAGACCCACTATCAGCAACCAGTATCCTCCGGGTATGAAGCGAGCTCAGATTCTGAGCAAGCCTCATACGGCGGGAGTCTGCAATGGACATAAAATATACGTCCATTGTCGTTAAGGGGTTAATACTACCTACCTGGTTACCTATACCTGGTACTCCGGTGGAAAACTTTTTTTTTTTTTTTTTTTTTTGTTTAATCAACTGGTGCCAGAAAGTTAAACAGATTTGTAAGTTACTTCTATAAAAAAAAATCTTAATCCTTCCAGTACTTATTAGCTGCTGAATACTACATAGGAAATTCTTTTCTTTTTGGAACACAGAGCTCTATGCTGACATCATGAGCACAGTGCTCTCTGCTGACATCTCTGTCCATTTTAGGAACTGTCCAGAGTAAAAGGAAATCCCCATAGAAAACATGTGCTGCTCTGGACAGTTCCTAAAATGGACAGAGATGTCAGCAGAGAGCACTGTGCTCGTGATGTCAGCAGAGAGCTCTGTGTTGCAAAAAGAAAATAATTTCCTCTGTAGTATTCAGCAGCTAATAAGTACTGGAAGGATTAAGATTTTTTTTTTTTATAGAAGTAATTTACAAATCTGAACAAATAAAGGAGCACGTACTCGCACTCACCGCTCGGCGGAGATAGTTGCGTGACGGAGTCCGGTTACGGGGAGCTGGGTCTCAGCATCAGTGCAGGTAGAATGGCGCTTTGAGGCTACGCTGGCAGTTTCGCACATGAGTGCATGCTTCTTCCTGCCGGAAGAAGCATGCACTCATGTGCGAAACTGCCGGCGTAGCCTCCGAGCGCCATTCTACCTGCGCTGAGACCCAGCTCCCCGTAACCGGACTCCGTCACGCAACTATCTCCGCCGAGCGGTGAGTGCGAGTACGTGCTCCTTTATTTCTTCTTATTGATACTTCATATTTGTGTATGTGCACCCCGCAGGAGATACAGAGTTAGGTTGCTGAGACCGCGCTATATTCCGGTACAGGTGAAGTCTGCCTCTTGTGTGCTCTCCCCTCTCCTATCTTACTGCTGTTTAATTTACAAATCTGTATAACTTTCTGGCACCAGTTGATTTAAAAAAAAAAAAAAGTTTTCCACCAGAGTACCCCTTTAATGCTATCTACCTTACCTGGCTTTCTATACCTAACTAGACCAACGAGCCGCCATACAATCTATGTAGACGTAAGTGCTTCCTGAATATCAGACCTACGTCAATCTCCTATCATTCTCTGCCGTCATCTCCGCATCGCTTCCGTACGTTGCGGACATTCACCGTAAAGTCACCTCACACTATCCTGAACCAATTAACTGAAGCTACGCTCCGAGCCAGCCAATCAGATGCATCTTGCTTCAGGCGTGATTGACAGATCCCATAGCCAATTAAATCAATCTTTTACATCCTAGGGCGCGTTCTATTGGTTGTCTGTGGACTGTGGGGCGGGATCTCAAACGGAATGATGAGTTCAATTGCTGTGACGTCACCGCTGACCTCATAATTTAGTTTTTCCCCGTTTTAAAGCGCTGCAGATGCTTATAACCGTATTGTGTGATATTTAGAGACACTAATTAAGCTTATGTTGCAAAACTACAACTCCCAGCATTTCCGGACAGCCAACGGCTGTCCGGGAATGCTGGGAGTTGTAGTTTTGCAACAGCCTGACCTAAAGTGAACGCCCCCCCCCCCCCCATGATAATTATACGTTATGGTATTTTTTTTTACTATTATGTAAGTCATCGAGAAACGGATCATACAGCGGCATCCGTTTTTAGCATCCATTAACGTACACGTAAAGCGGACGGGCAATAATGCGCTGTGAAATCAGTTGGAGAGCCTAAAAGTATATATTTTTTAAAATAGATGACGTATTTTGGCGCTGTTTTTGTTTTTCAAGGGGGGCGGTAGAACAGCGTTTGTGCAAAATAAAAAAAATAAAATAAAAAATGGCGTTTAAAGATGAGACATAAGATGTGTAGGACACCGTTCACACTACAGAATTCCTCGTAGAAATTCTGGGCGGATTCCGCTTGTAGCAGCCTCCCATTAAAGGAGTAGTCCAGTGGTGAACAACTTATCCCCTATCCTAAGGATAAGTTTGAGATCGCGGGGGTCCGACCGCTGGGGCCCCCTGCGATCTCTCTGTACGGGGCCCCGACAGCCCGCGGGAAGGGAGCGTGTCGACCTCCGCACGAAGCGGCGGCTGACACGCCCCCTCAATACAACTCTATGGCAGAGCCGAAGCGCTGCCTTCGGCAATCTCCGGCTCTGCCATAGAGATGTATTGAGGGGGCGTGACGGCCGCCGCTTCGTGCGGGGGTTGACACCCGCTATCTGGCCGGAGAGCCGGGGCCCCGTACAGAGAGATCGCAGGGGGCCCCAGCGGTCGGACCCCCCGCGATCTCAAACTTATCCCCTATCCTTAGGCTAGGGGATAAGTTTTTCACCACTGGACTACCCCATAAAGCCCTAAAGGACACAGTTAATAAAAAAATTTGCGTTTTCGTTTTTTTTTTTTTCCCTCCTCGTCCTTTGCCATTACAAAACTTTATTTTTCCACCCACAGACCCATATGAGGACTTGTGTTTTTTTTTTTTTTGCGCAAACAATTATCCTTTTTTTAAATTTATTATTATTTTTATTTTTTTTTAAATATCATTTTTATTTGGTTTTACAGAATATGAACAGCATATGACAGTCCGAACATTCCTCCGACATGCAAGAAGCAAAAGGCAAAACAACACAGAAACACAAGAAACTGTACAGGATGTGGCTGACAGTAACAAAAACCATCTCATAGCACAGATGGATCCACACTGCCCAAAACAGAACAGTCCTTCCCTCTCCCACCTCCCCCCCCCCCTCCTGCCCCCCCCCCTCCCAACCAATCCACCGATCCAAGGTAAGATCCCCAAGTACGAACGACTCTCCGGCCAGGAAGACATCGGGAATACCAATGAAGTAAATCAGAACGAAGGTAGTCCCGTTGCTCCAAAGTAAGGTAAGTACTAGGGATCGACCGATTATCGGTATGGCCGATATTATCGGCCGATAATCACGATTTTGGGCATCATCGTATCGGCAATTACCCGCCCCCCCGACCCACCGCGTCGCACCCCCCACCGTAGTGCTGGGCGGTATACCGGTATGGATTTTTGCCCATACCGCTATACCGGTCGGGCCCCTCCCCCACCCTCCGAGTCAATAAAAAATAAAAATAAACTTACCCGTAATGGGGGTGGTCCGGGCCATCCATTCTTCCTTCCTGTAGTGTCCGGCGCCATTCCGGTTGGAGGGTGAACCGGTCCGGGCTGTCCTTCTCCGGGGGTCCTCTTCTCCACTCCGGGCAGGCTCCGGCCTAGTACGCTGCATAGACGCCGCTACGCCATGACGTCAGGTGCGTCACTGCGCACGGGCGTCACTGCGCAGCGGCGTCTATGCAGCGTACTAGGCCTGAGCCTGCCCGGAGTGGAGAAAAAGACCATCGGAGAAGAAGGACAGCCCGGACCGATGCACCCTCCACCCGGAATGCCGCCGGACACTACAGGAAGGAAGGATGGATGGCCCGGACCACCCGGACAGGTAGGGGAGAGAAGCGGGTGGCGGCGCCGGCCTATGGCACCGCAAAAGCCACTCCAGTGCACTGAATTAAAGCGCCCGCTTTAAATCAATGATCTGCAGCGGTGTCGCAGGGGGATAAATAGCCGATAACTTATACCGGAATATCTGTATAAGTTATCGGCTATCGGCCCTAACCTCCACCGATTATCGGTATCGGCCCTAAAAAAACGATATCGGTCGATCCCTAGTAAGTACATCACCTCACGTATCTCCTCCGTGGATAGAAAGGACACAATAAACAGCTTCCACTTTTTAAAGAAAGATTTCGCCGATTTCTCTTTTGTGCGACTCAAATCCGTTAAATCTATAAAGAGATACCTTTTCATTTGAAGGAAAAACCTCCGATACCTCAGGGGCAGAAGGTTGAAGCCAATGGGCTAAAAGACAGCGTTTTGCGACCAAGATAAATAAGTGCAGCAGAAGAGAAATCGTCTGGTTTTCCGGAGGTACATGCAAGATTATCAGAAGGGGGTCTACCCGCACATTAACACGTAGCTTCCCACGTGGCGCCGCAAAGAGGGCAGCCCAAAACCTCTCTGAGGAGGGACATGACACCAAACCGTGAGACAGGTCGGACCTATCTTGTCCGCGTTTCGGACAGTCCTCCAAACGGTCTGGATGGGAAGGCGTCCGGGGAAAAGTGAACCCGTAAATCGCATGGTGCATAATACGGAATTGAGTATCCCTCCGCTCCGACCCCTGAGGAAGTTATACTTAGTAAATGACAAACTCTATGAATCCCTCCCGCCATCTGCGAAACATGCTGATCTCCTGGCCCGCCCGGAATTCCGGAAGAGACCACAATGGCATATGTTTACTGACCGAAAAAGATAATTTAAGTGCACCTCTCCCCTTTTTCCAAGCCTCCACCGTGTCCCTAACTATGCACAAGCTGCGGAGGTGGCTAGGTATCGCCCCAAATTTAGTATGTAACAAGGCCGATAGAGACCAGGGTCTGACTAACTGTGATTCTAAACCCGTATTAGAAAAGGAATCACTCCCCTTAATCCAGTCTATACAGTGATCCCTCAACTTACAATGGCCTCAACATACAATAGTTTCAACATACAATGGTCTTTTCTGGACCATCGTAAGTTGAAACCAGACTCAACATACAATGCTATGGACAGTCCAGATCTGTGATACATGTCAATGGCTGGAAAAACTGACCAATCAGAATGGGCATTCGCTGGTAAAAACCCCTGTATTACTGAAGTGTATGCACTGACTGGTGTCTGGTAGCGCCCCCTACAGTACAGGGAGGTATTACATGTTCTGTACTCTTTACCTGTATTACTGAAGTGCATGCACTGACTGGTGTCTGGGAGCCCCCCCTACAGTAAAGGGAGGTATTACATGTTCTGTACTCTTTACCTGTATTACTGAAGTGTATGCACTGACTGGAGTCTGGTAGCGCCCCCTACAGTACAGGGAGATATTACATGTTCTGTACTCTTTACCTATATTACTGAAGTGTATGCACTGACTGGAGTCTGGTAGCGCCCCCTACAGTACAGGGAGATATTACATGTTCTGTACTCTTTACCTATATTACTGAAGTGTATGCACTGACTGGTGTCTGGTAGCGCCCCCTACAGTACAGGGAGGTATTACATGTTCTGTACTCTTTACCTGTATTACTGAAGTGCATGCACTGACTGGTGTCTGGGAGTGCCCCCTACAGTACAGGGAGGTATTACATGTTCTGTACACTTTACCTGTATTACTGAGGTGCATGCACTGACTGGTGTCTGGGAGCGCCCCCTACAGTACAGGGAGGTATTACATGTTCTGTACACTTTACCTGTACCAGAGTTACCTGTTCCTCTGGACACCAGGTGAGGGAGACTCCATTACTTTTTTAGGACACTGTGTGTCCTGTACAGGACCCTGAAGAAGCTCCTGTCCTTTACATAGACCAGTGTTTCCCAAGCAGGGTGCCCCCAGCTGTTGCAAAACTACAACTCCCAGCATGCCCGGACAGCCTTTGGCTGTCCGGGCATGCTGGGAGTTGTAGTTTTGCAACAGCTGGAGGCTCCCTGCTTGGGAAACACTGACATAGACAGTGATTTACAGCTCCCAGCAGATCTTTATTACTTTTATATGTAAGGATTTGTTTTATCTATATTAGTTATCTACTTATTTTTTTTTTAATTCTCACTTTTTCCTATTTTTGGATGACATTTTGGTGCCTTTAGAACCAATTACCAGGTTTCCATAGAGTTCTGGTCTCAACGTACAATGGTTTCACCATACAATGGTCGTCCTGGAACCAATTAATATTGTAACTTGAGGGACCACTGTACTATGTCGAAATAAACTAGCTAAATTATAATGGGCCACATCCGGGAAATTTAACCCCCCCCTGAACTTTAGGCAACATCATCTTACGCTGGGCAATTCTCGGTCGTTTATTAGACCAGATACATTTTGGGAATGCAGTTGTTAACAGAGCTACGTCAGATTTAGGTAGCAATACTGGCAAGGTCTGCAGTGGGAAGAGCAATTTAGGAAAGCTAAGCATTTTTACAACATGACATCTTGCCAACAATGGAAGGGGTAAACCAATCCACCTACGCAGCTCCGAGATTATCTTATGTATCAGAGGAGAGAAGTTCATGGAGTACAAGGAACCCGCTGTCCTGCCTATGTTGATGCCCAGATATTTCAGAGAATGCCTAGTCAAGGAGATCGGCAAAGGCAAATGTGCAGGTCTCACATGTCTAGCCATTTGCGGGGACAGATCTAACATTACCCTCTTCTCTATGTTTATCTTGTATCTCGAAGCGACCCCAAAGTCCAACAGGAAATCCACCACTGTGCCCACATCTCTAGTCGGTTCAGCCAAAAAGAGCAGCAAGTCATCTGCAAATAACGCGTGCGAGACTACCTGGGTCCCTACACGTATGCCCCGAAACGTGGGCGAGGAAGAGGAGGAGAGCAAGGAAAGGACACGAGACAGGGGTTCAATTGCAATATTAAACAACAACGGAGACAAGGGACACCCCTGCCTCGTGGCCTTGTGTGGAGCAAAGGGGCTGGATAGAAACCCCGTCGTGGCAATGCGAGCCATTGGGGAAGCATACAAAGCTGTCACATATTCCATGAAGGCCCCCTCAAATCCCATTGCCCGTAACACCCTCCACCGCCATCCCCACCGGACGTTATCATAAGCTTTTTCAGCATCGACCGAGAGTATGGCTGGGGAGGGGTGGACATCCGGGCGCAGAGAAATCTCGTCCAGGACTGTGATGACCCTACGTAAATTAGCTGTCGCCGATCTACCTTTCACGAAACCCACCTGCAAGGGCGTGATAAGTGGTGGGAGAATTTTAGCCAACCTGTCCGCCATAATCTTCGACAACAGTTTGAGGTCTACATTTATGAGCGATATAGGCCAGTACCCATTAGGAGTCGAAAGATCCTTACCCGGTTTGGGTAGCACTTTGATATGAGCAGTGTTCATAGTTGACGCAATAGGGCCTCCCCGTAGGTAGGATCCATATAGCAGACAGCAGAGTAGGAGAGAGCTCCCCACGCAACACCTTATAAAACCCCCCAGAAAAGCCATCAGGGCCTGGGGCCTTACTCGGGTCTAACCTAGTAATTGCGTCTGACAACTCTTCCTCTGAGAGTCCCATAGGGGACTTTTATATAAAGTCAATAGATTGCATTCACTGTATAATGCTATACCTATGGCAACGCATTACAAAGTATGATCGGCGATCCACTGATCTAGCCTGGCTAAACCCAGGCTTCATCACTGGATCGGCAGCAGGAGGCAGGTAAGGGGACCCTCCTCCGCTATTTTAGCTCACGGAACCCCGCGATCACATTGCGGGGGTTCCTTGAGCTCCACTGAGCTAACCTGCAACTCACACTTTCACTTTAGATGCAGTGATCTCCATTGATCACGGCGTTTAAAGGGTTAAATGATCGTCAGAGGCGGGATCACGCTGCCAGTCTTTAGCGCTGAGTGACTGGCTACTGATAGTAGCCGACACTCAATGCTCTGAAGCGAGCGCAGCTCAAACCCGCTTAAAGATTCAGGGCGTACAGGTACGCCCTTTTTGGGGAGATTTATCAAGCCTGGTGCAATGGAAAAGTTGCCCAGTTGCCCATAGCAACCAGTCAGATCGCTTCTTTCATTTTGCAGAGGCCTTGTTAAAAATGAAAGCAGCGATCTGATTGGTTGCTATGGGCAACTGGTCAGCTTTTCCTCTGCACAGGTTTTGATAAATCTCCCCCAGGACTGAAGGGCGTATCTGTACACCTGATGTGCTGAACGGGTAAAAAGAAAAAAAAAAAAAACTTTTTGTAGGAAAACTAGTAAGTAAAAAATTGCTCTATTTTTGCGCCATGATCTGTAGTTTTTATCGGTACCACGTTTGCATATATGTGTCTTTTTTATCACTTTTTATTTCATTTTTTTTGATTAAACCAAAAAGCAGCAGTTTCGGCTTTTGGTTTTTCTTTTGTTTTACCGCCGTTCACTGTACGGAATCATTATCATTATATTTTAATAGTTCAGACCTTATATCTTCAGCGATATCAAATATGTTTATTTATTTGATTTTTTTTGACACTTTTTTTTTTTGTAAAATGGAAAATGTGGGTATTTAAATTTTATAGTGAGAGGGGCTTGTTCACATTTTGACATTTTTTATGTCCCATAGGGGGACTATTTATAGCAATCACTCAATTGCTATTACCGTTCAGTGTTAGGGGCGCATTCACACTGAGTAATTCAAGAGGAATTTACTCGAGTATTTCCTCTTGAATTCTCCGCTCCAAATTAATGCTCATCTCCTCTGCCCATTGACTTTAATGTTTTTTCCGCTGTCCTGTTCACACTGCGGAAATTCTGCTAGCGGAATTTCCGACACTAAATTCCTTTCCGCTTGAAGAAATCAATAGAAGTCAATGGTAAAATTTTGCCGGAATGAGCACGGAATTCGCAAGGAAATGGCTGTAAAAACCCTTCACTTCTTTCTCTCCCATTTCCGCGCGGAATTCTGCGCAAATTCCGCGTGAATTTTGCACGAAAAGAAAATTATTTTTTCCGCACATACATTTTTCAGTGTGAATTCCTCTTGGTTTGCTCAGTGTGAACGCATAGCACTGATCAGTACTATCTGTCATAGCACTGATCAGTACTATCTGTGATCTACTTGTATGCCAGAAGTGTATGCACCTTCCTTGGTTACAACTAGAGATGAGCGAACTTACAGTAAATTCAATTCGTCACGAACTTCTCAGCTCGGCAGTTGATGACTTTTCCTGCATAAATTAGTTCAGCTTTCCGGTGCTCCGGTGGGCTGGAAAAGGTGGATACAGTCCTAGGAAAGAGTCTCCTAGGACTGTATCCACCTTTTCCAGCCCACGGGAGCACCGGAAAGCTGAACTCATTTATGCAGGAAAAGTCATCAACCGCCGAGCCGAGAGGTTCGTGACGAATCGAATTTACTGTAAGTTCGCTCATCTCTAGTTACAACACATGACAACAGTATTTAAAGGCACAAAACAATATACAGTGGTCCCTCAACATACGATGGTAATCCGTTCCAAACGGACCATCGTTTGTTGAAACCATCGCATGTTGAGGGATCCGTGCAATGTAAAGTATAGGACAGTGGTCTACAACCTGCGGACCTCCAGATGTTGCAAAACTACAACACCCAGCATGCCCGGACAGCCGTTGGCTGTCCGGGCATGCTGGGTGTTGTAGTTTTGCAACATCTGGAGGTCCTCAGGTTGTAGACCACTGTTAGAAGAAGTTATACTCACCTGTCCCCGCCGCTGCGGACCGTCACCGCTCATCACTGCTGCCTGGGATGTCGCTTTCCATCGCTGTCGCCGCGTCCCCGGGGTGTCCCCGACGCTCCGGCAAGGCCTCTGCTTCCCCGGCATCCGCACTCTCCGTCGCCGCCATCACGTCGCTACGCTCGCCGCTCCTATTGGATGACGGGACGGCGTGCGCAGCGACGTGATGACGACGATGGAGAGCGCCGACAATGCAGGGGATCCGGAAGAGGACGCGCCGGAGCCCCGAGGACAGGTAAGTGATCGTCAGCGGACCACACGGGGCACCGTAAACGGCTATCCGGTGGCAGCTGAAGCAGTCTGCGCTGCCGGATAGCCGTTTATGCGATGGCCCCGACATACAAAAGCATCGTATGTTGATGCTGCCTTCAACATGCGATGGCCTCAGAGATCGAGGGGTCATCGTAGGTCGAGGGGTCACTGTACACACATTACATTGAATAACATAGGCACTTAGGGGGACATTTATCAAAACCCGTCCAGAGGAAAAGTTGCCCAGTTGCCCATAGCAACCAATCAGATCGCTCCTTTCATTTTTAACAAGGCCTCTGCAAAATGAAAGAAGCGATCTGATTGGTTGCTATGGGCAACTGGGCAACTTTTCCTTTGCACAGGTTTTGATAAATCTCCCCCTTAGTACTATTTATGGAACATAGGTGAAGAGGGGCCCCGGGGGTCACTGAATGGAGTCTGCCTGACAGGACAGCAATGCTACAGGGGTCCAACTCATCTACTGGGCCACCACAGACGTAAATTGCCAAAGGGCTGAAAATGAAGAAAATGATACTTATGTACAATACAATAATAGAAAAGCGTGGAAACATGGGTATCGTTTTGATAATAATAACCCGCAGAATAAAGAACACATTTCAGTTTTACCATAAATTGCACCGTAAACATTAAACCCCCCAAAAGCTGCAAAATTGCCGTATTCTCCACATAAATCATTTTTTTAGTTGCTCCGTACATTTTATGGTAAAATAAAAGAAGTCATAACAAAGTACAATTGGTTGCACAAAAAACAAGCCCTCGTATGGTTCTGTGCAGAGATGAGCGAACTTACAGTAAATTCGATTCGTCACGAACTTCTCGGCTCGGCGGTTGATGACTTTTCCTGCATAAATGAGTTCAGCTTTCCGGTGCTCCGATGGGCTGGAAAAGGTGGATACAGTCCTAGAAGACTCTTTCCTAGGAATGTACCAACCTTTTCCAGCCCACCGGAGCACCGGAAAGCTGAACTAATTTATGCAGGATAAAGTCATCAACTGCCGAGCCGAGAAGTTCGTGACGAATCGAATTTACTGTAAGTTCGCTCATCTCTAGTTCTGTGGATGGAAAATAAAAGAGTTATGGCTATTAGACGCCCAGGAGGAAAAAACGAAAAAGTAAAAAAGGGAATGGGCTGCGTCCTAAGAGCAAAATGGGTTGTGTCCTTAAAGGGGTACTCCACCCCTAGACATCTTATCCCTTATCCTGGGGACCCCCGCAATAAAACATGTGGCACCCACCTGTTTCTTGTCCGGAAGCACTGGAGGGTCTGGGTCCCGAACACGGGAACGGAAGTCCGTGATGTCACGACTCCGCCCCCGTGTGACGTCACGCCCCGTCCCTTCAATGCAAGTCTATGGGAGGGGGCGTGACAGCTGTCACGCCCCCTCCCATAGACATGAATGGAGGGGGCATGGCGTGACGTCACGTCCCAAGTCCCGGAATTTTTTTTTACAGCTGTCACGCCCCCTCCCATAGGCTTGCATTGAGGGGGCGGAGCGCGATGTCACACGGGGGAGGAGCCGTGATGTCACTATGCTCCGTCCCCGTTATCGCCAGGGCTGATTTTAACGGGGTGCGGCGTGGAAGATCACGGGGGTCCCTAGTGACGGGACCCCCGTGATCAGGCATCTTATCTCCTATCCTTTGGATAGGGCATAAGATGTCTTAACGCCGGAGTACCCCTTTAAGGGCATTCATATGGCTTCTTAGAGAATCACTGCAGCATTCTGTCACGTTGTGGATCCCAAACAATTCAAAGAACGTCTTTGTTTTATTAGTAACGAAATGGTTCAGGTCTTTTCCTTCCAAAACTAGGTTTTTACCCTCTAATCTAATCTCTCTAATTTCATTTCCTTTTTCTTTGCAGGTTTGGTTTGGGCGTAAGCAAAGTCATATGAAAATCACATCTTTGGAAAAATGAAACACCCTAATGTATGTATGTCTTATGAAGTATTTTATATAAATAAAATTAAAAAAAAATAAAAAAATTGGGCTCGTCCGGGATTTGAACCCGGGACCTCTCGCACCCTAAGCGAGAATCATACCCCTAGACCAACGAGCCGATTTGTTAAAGATTTTAACGATTCCCCTTCTGGCTCTGTGCACACTGACATATTGTATATGAGAATCGCAGCTGCGGTTTTTCCCAAGACCCCCTCATGAGGAGAGGTCCCCCAGGGGCCCCACAATCCGCTCTCCATCCCATTACCGAAACTGAAAACAAACCAGTACCCGGAGGGCCCGCCTACCAGCCAATCAGAATGAGCTACTACATAGTGGACGTCAATAACAGCCAATTAAATTCGCATATGCAAAGTAGGGGGAGGAGTTACAACAAATCAGTCCGTCCTGCGGTAATGGCTGCGGTTCCAGTGCGGTTTTTGGGAGCAGACTGCTGGCTGCATTCTTCTGTACGGGTGAGTGACGGGTTAAATCTAAACGGTTGCGTTTTGCATTGTTTTGAAAACAAAATAGTTGTTCAAAGTTTCCAATTGTTGCAATGTTTATAAACAATACGGCCGTTAACCCCTTGAGTACCTGACCAGTTGTTTTGTTTGTTTTTTCCCCCTTATATTACAATAGATCTCCCTTATGTTAACTCTATGTTCTCCAGCCTGTTCCCCAAAACTATTACAATTGGGTCAATTCTCAGTTCCCTCCACCTGTTGTAAAACTACAACTCCCAGCATGTCCTGACAGCCTTGTATCAATTCTCAGACTCCTCCACCTGTTGTAAAACTACAACTCCCAGCATGTCCTGACAGCCTTGTGTCAATTCTCAGTCCCCTCCACCCGTGGCAAAACTACAACTCCCAGCATGTCCTGACAGCTTTGAGTCAATTCTCAGTCCCCTTTGCCTGTTGCAAAACTACAACTCCCAGCATGCCCTGACAGCCTTGTGTCAATTTTCAGTCCCCTCCGCATGTTGCAAAACTACAACTCCCAGCATGCCCTGACAGCGTTGGTGTCAATTCTCAGTCTCCTCCGCCTGTGGCAAAACTACAACTCCCAGCATGTCCTGACAGCCTTGTGTCAATTCTCAGTCCCCTCCGCCTGTTGCAAAACTACAACTCCCAGCATGTCCTGACAGCTTTGAGTCAATTCTCAGTCCCCTTTGCCTGTTGCAAAACTACAACTCCCAGCATGCCCTGACAGCCTTATATCAATTCTCGGTCCCCTTTGCCTGTTGCAAAACTACAACTCCCAGCATGCCCTGACAGCCTTATATCAATTCTCGGTCCCCTTTGCCTGTTGCAAAACTACAACTCCCAGCATGCCCTGACAGCCTTGTGTCAATTCTCAGTCCCCTCCGCCTGTTGCAAAACTACAACTCCCATGCTGGGAGTTGTAGTTTTTCAACAGCTGAGGAGGCACAGATTGGGGTGATTGACAGGTGAGTGATGGATGAAATCTAATCAGATTTGAAAACAAATAGTTATAAATGCTACAATGTTTATAAACAACCAGTCGTTAACCCTTTGAGTACCTGACCATTTTTTTTTTCCCACCCATCTTCAGTTAGGCCGGGTTCACACCACGTTTTTGCAATAAGGTTCCTGTATCAGGTTTTTGATTAAAAAAAATAAATAAATAAATAAATAAAATAAAAAAAACGGATTCCTCAAAACCTGACTAAACTGTATCAAAACGCGTGAACAAATTTTTATCTGTATACGGTTGAGAAATGATGTCCGGTTGCTTCCGTTTCTTAAGAAAAAAACGTATACGTTTTTAACCTTTCACACCATTATGAATAAAGTTTCACTTGTTTGAAATTCCAAGAAAAAAAAACTGTGCAAAGTCAAAAAGCGTATTGTGAAAACCGGATGGAACCGTACGCACATATGGTTCTGTACGGTTCCCATTGACTCCCATGTTTAAAAGAAAAAAAAAACGTATACGGTTTAATACGTTTTTTCACCCGGACCAAAAACCGTGGTAGGACTCGGTTTTCAGTCCGGAAAAGGAAAGTAAAAAACCGTATGGTTTGAAAACGGAGACAACCGTATACATTATGGTGCATACAGTTTTGAATGGGAAGTCTATGGGCACGGTTTTCTGTACGGTTGCATACGTTTTTTTTTTTTTTCTGAAACCGTATAGCAAAATCGTGGTGTGAACCCACCTTTACAAATGCTCCCCGCTTGTGTCAATCCTCATAAGGCTGCATTCACATTATGTTTCCAAAATCTGGATGGGAAATATCAAAACCGGGCGCTCCCATATCCCAGTGGACTGGCGCCAAAGTCAGATAATGACTCTGGTCGGCTAATTTTTTCCCCCGTATCCGGGTTTGTGACCGGACTTAAAACCGTAGTATACTGCAATATGGGGCACAAATGAGATTCGGTGCCGGTCCGGCTGGGATACGGGAGCGCCCGGTTTTGATATTTCTCAGCCGGATCGCGGAAAAACGTAATGTGAATGCAGCCTTAGGGCACGTTCCCACTTGGCGTATACACTGCGTATTCCTCGCTCATCATACACACACAAGGCTTCCCGGCGGCAGCCCTGTGTGTGCAGTGAGTTTTGGAGGCGGGGCCTTGTGCCGGTGTGACTGTGACGCGCGGCTCTGCCTCCAAAACTCACTGCACACACAGGGCTGCCGCCGGAAAGCCTTATGTGTATGGTGAGCGAGGGATATGCAGCGTATTTTCTGCTGCTACTGCAGATTTTGTGCAGCGTGAAATACGCTGAATATACGCTAAGTGGGAACGCACCGTAAGGCTGCATTCACATTACGTTTCCGCCATTCGGCTGAGAAATATCAAAACCGGGCGCTCCCGTATCCCAGCCGGACCGGCACCGAATCTCATTTGTGCCCCATATTGCGGTATACTACGGTTTTAAAGGGGTATTCCAGGAAAAAACTTTTTTATATATATTAACTGGCTCCAGAAAGTTAAACAGATTTGTAAATTACTTCTATTAAAAAATCTTAATCCTTTCAGTACTTATGAGCTTCTGAAGTTAAGGTTGTTCTTTTCTGTCTAAATCCTCTCTGATGACACGTGTCTCGGGAACCGCCCAGTTTAGAAGAGGTTTGCTATGGGGATTTGCTTCTAAATTGGGCGTTTCCCGAGACAGGTGTCATCAGAGAGGATTTAGACAGAAAAGAGCAACCTTAACTTCAGAAGCTCATAAGTACTGAAAGGATTAAAATATTTTTAATAGAAGTAATTTACAAATCTGTTTAACTTTCTGGAGCCAGTTGATGTAAAAAAAAAAAGTTTTTTTCCTGGAATACCCCTTTAAGTCCGGATACGGGGGGGAAATGAGCCGACCAGAGTCATTATCTGACTGCGGTCTGCTCATTCGAGTCAATGAGATTCGGCGCCGGTCCGCTAGGATACGGGAGCGCCCAGTTTTGATATTTCCCCGCCACATCCCGGAAACGTAATGTGAATGCAGCCTTATGAGGATTGACACAAGGGGGGGAGGGGGAGAATTTGTAACTGAAGATGGGGGGGGGGGGGGGGGGGGAATGGTCAGGTACTCAAGGGGTTAACGACTGGTTGTTTATAAACATTGTAGCATTTATAACTATTTGTTTTCAAATCTGATTAGATTTCCTCCATCACTCACCTGTCAATCACCCCAATCTGTGCCTCCTCAGTTGTTTCAAAACTACAACTCCCAGCATGCCCTGACAGCCTTCGGCTGTCAGGGCATGCTGGGAGTTGTAGCTTTGCAACAGGAGGAGGAGACTGAGAACTGACCCAAGGGAGACCAATTGTAATAGTTTTGGGGGACAGGCTGGAGAACATAGTTAAAGGGGTACTCCGGTGAAAAAAAACTTTTTTTTTTTTTTTTTTTTTTTTTAAATCAACTGGTGCCAGAAAGTTAAACAGATTTGTAAATGACTTCTATTAAAAGATCTTAATCCTTCCTGTACTTATTGGCTACTGAATACTACAGCAGAAATTATTTTCTTTTTGAAACACAGAGCTCTCTGCTGACATCATGAGCACAGTGCTCTCTGCTGACATCTCTGTCCATTTTAGGAACTGTGCCAGAGTAAAAGGAAATCCCCATAGCAAACATATGCTGCTCTGGACAGTTCCTAAAATGGACAGAGATGTCAGCAGAGAGCACTGTGTTTCAAAAAGAAAAGAATTTCCGCTGTAAGTACAGGAAGGATTAAGATTTTTTAATAGAAGAAATTTACAAATCTGTTTAACTTTCTGGCACCAGTTGATTTAAAAAAAAAAAAAAAAAAAAGTTTTCCATTGGAGTGCCCCTTTAAAACCGTAGTATACCGCAATATGGGGCACAAATGAGATTCGGTGCCAGTCCGGCTGGGATACAAGAGCACCCGGTTTTGATATTTTGCACCCGGATCGCAGAAACGTAATGTGAATGCAGCCTTAGGGCACGTTCTCACTTGGCACATACGCTGCGTATTCCTCGCTCATCATACACACAAGGCTTTTTGGCGGCAGCCCTGTGTGTGCAGTGAGTTCTGGAGGCGGGGCCGTGTGCCGGCGTGACGCTTGGCTCCGCCTCCAAAACTCACTGCACACACAGGGCTGCCGCCGGAAAGCCTTTTTTGCGCAGCGTGAAATACGCTGCGTATACGCCAAGTGAGAACGTGCCCTTACTTGGGATCATGCAGGGCTGTGTTCCCCAACCTGTGCCCCTCCAGCTGTTGCAGAACTACAACTCCCAGCAGGCATGCTGGGAGTTGTAGCTCTGCAACAGCTCTGGAGGCATGGGTTGTAGATCACCGATGTCGAGGACAAGTCCACAATGTGACAGGGGCTTTAGGGGGTGAATGGGATTGCAAGATGGCATGTGTAGGGGGATGGGGTGGGCTAGCAGAAAGTGGCAGGGACTTACAAGAAGGCAGTGGATCACAAAGTGGCAGTAGCTCCATCAATGGTCAAGTCATGGGGGGAAAAAAGTGAGGGAAATCACCCAAGATTTCCACCCAAGGGCTGGTCCTGCAGGACTCTTGCTAATAGGAATGGTGTTCCTGCTGTGGAATAAGTGCAGGAACTCAGTTCCCACGCGTTCCTGCAGGACTTGAGCCCTGAGCTCCATGGCAAATGGGCAGGGGTTCTGTAAGGATAAGACATTGGGGGGGGGGGGCTCTGAAGAAGGGGGCGGGGAGACAGAATGTGGCAAGGGGTCAATACGGGAGAGGGGGAGATGAGCAGAAGGTGTCAGAGGTCGTATGAAAATAAGAAAAGATGGCGGGACTGGGCAGGGGCCATGTTGATGTGTGGTGGGGGCGGGTTCGCTGTTAGGCTGCTTTCTCACTATAAAAATACCGCCGTTACAAATGCCCGTTATAAAAACCCTGGAAATCGGCCGTTAAACGGCCCTTTAGAAAATCCCATTATAGTCTATGGGATTTTGATAATAGCCGTTTTAACCCGTTATCGCCCGTTATTAATAACGGGCGATAACGGGTTAAAACGTCTATTATCAAAATCCCATAGACTATAATGGGATTTTCTAACTTCCGTTAGGGATTTTCTAATGGCCGTTTAACCCCGCGATCGCCCGCAATTTTCTAACGGGCGCTATATAACGGGTACTTTTCATAGTGTGAAAGCAGCCTGAGCGTTAAAAACCGTACGGAACCGTATAGAAAACCGAATGCATTGACTTAACATCGTAAACCGTGTGTCAAACGCATCATCCGGTTTAGTCCGTTTTGCAACTTCGGCTGCATTCACATCTCGTTTTTGCAATACGGGTCCCGTATCCAGTTTCTGTACAAAAAACGTATATGTCTCCAAACCGGACCGAAACGTATGCAACCGTATATATGCCTCCTCACGTTTTTAAACCGTATACGGTTTGAAAACGGATGTCCGTCTGTATACGTTTTAATACGTTTTCCTTGAAAAAAAACGGATATGGTTTTTATGTTTTGTCAACATTTTAAATAAAGTTCTTCTTTTTTATTGAATTTTCCAAAAAAAAAAAATATTTAAATAAATGAAAAACAGTATTGTGCAAACCGGATGTAACCGTACGCACATACGGTTCAATACGGTTACCATAGAACTCCATTTTAAAATAAACCGTATACGTTTTTTTTTTTTATGGGAACCGTACAGAACTGTATGTGCTTGCGGTTCCATCCAATTTTCACCATACAGTTTTTGACTTTGCACAGTTTTTTTTCTTGGAATTTCAATCAAACAAGTGAAACTTTATTCAAAATGGAATGAAAAGTTAAAAACGGATACTGTCCGGGCATGCTGGGAGTTGTAGTTTTGCAACAGCTGGGGGCACCCTGCTTGGGAAACACTGGTCTATGTAGAGGACAGGAGCTTCGTCGTGGTCCTGTACAGAACACACAGTGTCCTAAAAAAGTAACATGGAGTCTCCCTCACCTGGTGTCCAAAGGAGCAGGTAACCCTGGTACAGGTAAAGTGTACAGAACATGTAATACCTCCCTGTACTGTAGGGGGCGCTACCAGACACCAGTCAGTGCATACACTTCAGTAATACAGGTAAAGAGTACAGAACATGTAATACCTCCCTGTACTGTAGGGGGCGCTACCAGACACCAGTCAGTGCATACACTTCAGTAATACAGGTAAAGAGTACAGAACATGTAATACCTCCCTGTACTGTAGGGGGCGCTACCAGACACCAGTCAGTGCATACACTTCAGTAATACAGGCAAAGAGTACAGAACATGTAATACCTCCCTGTACTGTAGGGGGTGCTACCAGACACCAGTCAGTGCATTCACTTCAGTAATACAGGTAAAGAATACAGAACATGTAATACCTCCCTGTACTGTAGGGGGCGCTTCTAGACACCAGTCAGTGCATGCACTTCAGTAATACAGGTAAAGAGTACAGAACATGTAATACCTCCCTGTACTGTAGGGGGCGCTACCAGACACCATTCAGTGCATACACTTCAGTAATACAGGTAAAGAATACAGAACATGTAATACCTCCCTGTACTGTAGGGGGCGCTTCTAGACACCAGTCAGTGCATGCACTTCAGTAATACAGGTAAAGAGTACAGAACATGTAATACCTCCCTGTACTGTAGGGGGCGCTACCAGACAGCCAGTCAGTGCATACACTTCAGTAATACAGGTAAAGAGTACAGAACATGTAATACCTCCCTGTACTGTAGGGGGCGCTACCAGACACCAGTCAGTGCATACACTTCAGTAATACAGGTAAAGAATACAGAACATGTAATACCTCCCTGTACTGTAGGGGGCGCTTCTAGACACCAGTCAGTGCATGCACTTCAGTAATACAGGTAAAGAGTACAGAACATGTAATACCTCCCTGTACTGTAGGGGGCGCTACCAGACACCAGTAAGCGCATACACTTCAGTAATACAGGGGTTTTACCAGTAAAACTGGCATTTTGATTGTTCGACTCTTATGGCCAATGACACGTTTCACAGATCTGGACTGTCTGTAGCATCGTATGTTGAGTCAGGTTTCAACTTACAATGGTCCAGAAAAGACCATTGTAAGTTGAGGGATCGCTGTGTGTGTGTGTATATATATATATATATATATATATATATATATATATAGCAATGTATATTAATATATTCATGTCTCATGTGATGCAGAGCACAGTGCCGAGCCTGTAGAAGTCACAGGTGCACAGGTGACTTTACCTTGTGTATTCAAGTCACGTGAGCCGACAGACAGCACTGCAGACGTCATATGGACGTACTCAAGAGAAAGGTCTAATTCTTCATGTGCTGAAAACTATATTTTAGAATTAGAGATCTTTATGTGTTATCCTCTTGTCACTTCCAAAGCTGCATTAAAGGGGTTATCCAGGAATAGAAAACCAGAGCTAATTTATTTCAAAAACAGCTCTACGTCTGTCCCCAGGTTGGGTGTGGTATTACAACTTGGCTCCATTCACTACAATGGAACTGAGCTGCAAAACCACACCCAACCTGGAGACAGACAGGGAGCATTTTTTGAAAGAAATTAGCTCTGTTTTTCTATTCCTGGATAACCCCATTAACAGCCCTGCCCCTTGATATGTGTATGCATTGTAATACATATTGTTTGGTACAGACACCGAACAAGCAGGGAGTGGGAATCCCTCTATCCTTAGTGCTAACTGGAAACCAGGAGAACTGAATGTAACTTACGACCAATACGACATTATAACGTGCACTACCAAGATGCTGACGTATCTTCTAGTCAAGTGACCCCCAACCTGTGGCTGCCTGACTGTTACAAAACTTCAGGCTTCAGCATACCCAGAGAGCCAAAGGGTCAGTAAGGAGGGTTACGTTAGTTGGCAAGGAGTAGGTAGCCCCCCCCCCCCCCCCGTCTCCATTAGGTAGATTGGTTGCTCCCTCCAGTGGGTAGTTTTTCCCATTAGGTAGGTGCCCCCAGTATGTAGTTTCTCCTAATAAAATGGCTCTCACAGTAGGTAGTTTCCCCAGTATGTAGTTTTCCTCAGAAGGTAGATTGCCCCTCTAAGTAGGACCTCCTTGTTTAGGTACTCCCATTGTAGGACCCCATTGTAGGAAGTTTACACCCTATACGTAGGACCCCATTGTAGGAAGTTTACACCCTATAGGGAGGACCCCATTGTAGGAAGTTAACACTCTATAGGGAGGACCCCCATTGTAGGAAGTTAACACCCTATACGTAGGACCCCATTGTAGGAAGTTAACACCCTATACATAGGACCCCATTGTAGGTAATTTACACCCTATAAGGAGGACCCCCATTGTAGGAAGTTAACACCCTATAGGGAGGACCCCATTGTAGGTAGTTTACACCCTATAGGGAGGACCCCCATTGTAGGAAGTTAACACCCTATACATAGGACCCCATTGTAGGTAGTTTACACCCTATAGGGAGGACCTCATTGTAGGAAGTTTACACCCTATACGTAGGACTCCATTGTAGGAAGTTTGGAGAAGGATAAAAAACACAGGGGGCGCTCCCTGATGAGGGGTATCTTCTGATGTGTGCCCTTCACCACACCACAGTGAGATACCCACCTTGTATAGCCGTGAACCCCCCTGTAGGTAGTATAATCCCTTTTGCATCCTCAAGGAAGTTTGCCCCCGTAGGTAGACCCCCCCCCCATTGTAGGTAGTTTGCACCCCAAAGGAAGTTTGCAGGAAGTTTACACCCTATACGTAGGACCTCATTGTAGGAAGTTTACACCCGTGACCCTATATGGAGGACCCCATTGTAGGAAGTTTACACCCTATAGGGAGGATCCCTTTGTAGGAAGTTTACACCCTATAGGGAGGACCCCATTGTAGGAAGTTTACACCCTATAGGGAGGACTCCATTGTAGGAAGTTTACACCCTATAGGGAGGACTCCATTGTAGGAAGTTTACACTCTATAGGGAGGACTCCATTGTAGGAAGTTTACACCCTATAGGGAGGACTCCATTGTAGGAAGTTTACACTCTATAGGGAGGACCCCATTGTAGGAAGTTTACACCCTATAGGGAGGATCCCATTGTAGGAAGTTTACACCCTATAGGGAGGACTCAATTGTAGGAAGTTTACACCCTATAGGGAGGACCCCCCCTACAGGAAGTTTACACCCTATAGGGAGGATCCCATTGTAGGAAGTTTACACCCTATAGGGAGGACTCCATTGTAGGAAGTTTACACCCTATAGGGAGGTCCCCCATTGTAGGAAGTTTACACTCTATAGGGAGGACCCCACCTGTAGGAAGTTTGCCACTGTAAATAGGACCCCATTGTAGGAAGTTTGCACCCTATATGTAGGACCCCATTGTAGGAAGTTTACACCCTATAGGGAGGACCCCATTGTAGGAAGTTAACACCCTATACGTAGGACCCCATTGTAGGAAGTTTACACCCTATACGTAGGACCCCATTGTAGGAAGTTTACACCCTATACGTAGGACCCCATTGTAGGAAGTTTACACCCTATACGTAGGACCCCATTGTAGGAAGTTTACACCCTATAGGGAGGACCTCATTGTAGGAAGTTTACACCCTATACGTAGGACCCCATTGTAGGAAGTTTACACCCTATACGTAGGGCCCCATTGTAGGAAGTTTGGAGAAGGATAAAAACACAGGGGGCGCTCGCTGATGAGGGGTATCTTCTGATGTGTGCCCTTCACCACACCACAGTGAGATACCCACCTTGTATAGCCGTGAACCCCCCTGTAGGTAGTATAATCCCTTTTGCATCCTGAAGGAAGTTTGCCCCCGTAGGTAGACACCCCCCCCCCCCATTGTAGGTAGTTTGCACCCCATAGGAAGTTTGCAGGAAGTTTACACCCTATACGTAGGACCCCATTGTAGGAAGTTTACACCCTATAGGGAGGATCCCATTGTAGGAAGTTTACACCCTATAGGGAGGATCCCATTGTAGGAAGTTTACACCCTATAGGGAGGTCCCCCATTGTAGGAAGTTTACACCCTATACTTTATAGTAGTTATATTCTTGTATACAGGAGGCAGTATTATAGTAGTTATATTCTTGTATATAGGAGGCAGTATTATAGCAGTTATATTCTTGTATGTAGGAGCAGTATTATAGTAGTTATATTCTTGTATATAGGAGGCAGTATTATAGTAGTTATATTCTTGTATATAGGAGCAGTATTATAGTAGTTATGTTCTTGTATATAGGAGGCAGTATTATAGTAGTTATATTCTTGTATATAGGAGGCAGTATTATAGTAGTTATATTCTTGTATATAGGAGCAGTATTATAGTAGTTATGTTCTTGTATATAGGAGCAGTATTATAGCAGTTATATTCTTGTATATAGGAGCAGTATTATAGTAGATATATTCTTGTATATAGGAGCAGTATTATAGTAGTTATGTTCTTGTATATAGGAGGCAGTATTATAGTAGTTATATTCTTGTATATAGGAGCAGTATTATAGTAGTTATGTTCTTGTATATAGGAGGCAGTATTATAGTAGTTATATTCTTGTATATAGGAGGCAGTATTATAGTAGTTATATTCTTGTATATAGGAGGAGTATTATAGTAGTTATATTCTTGTATATAGGAGGCAGCATTATAGTATTTATATTCTTGTATATAGGAGCAGTATTATAGTAGTTATAGTCTTAGATATAGGAGCAGTATTATAGTAGTTATATTCTTGTATATAGGAGGAGTATTATAGTAGTTATATTCTTGTATATAGGAGCAGTGTTACGCCTAGCGCTCCGGGTCCCCGCTCCTCCCCGGAGCGCTCACGGCGTCCTTCTCCCTGCAGCTCCCCGGTCAGCGCTGACCGGGAGCGCTGCTCTGCCATGGCCGTTGGGGATGCGATTCGCACAGCGGGACGCGCCCGCTTGCGAGTCGCATCCCAGGTCACTTACCCGTTCCCGTCTCCTGCGGTCATGTGCTGGCGCGCGCGGCTCCGCTCTCTAGGGCGCGCGCGCGCCAGCTCCCTGAGACTTAAAGGGCCAGTGCACCAATGATTGGTGCCTGGCCCAATTAGCTTAATTGGTTCCCACCTGTTCCCTCCTTATATCTAGTCTCCTCCCTTGCACTCCCTTGCCGGATCTTGTTGCCTTAGTGCCAGTGAAAGCGTTCTTTGTGTGTTTATACCCTGTGTACCAGAACTATTGCTATCTCCCCTGACTACGAACCTTGCCGCCTGCCCCCGACCTTCTGCTACGTCCGACTTTGCTTCTGCCTACTCCCTTGTACCTCGCCTATCTTCAGCAGCCAGAGAGGTGCCGTTGCTAGTGGATACGACCTGGTCACTACCGCCGCAGCAAGACCATCCCGCTTTGCGGCGGGCTCTGGTGAAAACCAGTAGTGTCTTAGAACCGGTCCACTAGCACGGTCCTCGCCATCCCTCTCTGGCACAGAGGATCCACCTCCTGCCAGCCGGCATCGTGACAGTAGATCCGGCCATGGATCCCGCTGAAGTTCCTCTGCCTGTTGTCGCCGACCTCCCCACACTGGTCGCCCAGCAAGCCCGACAGATTGCCCAACAAGATCACCAGCTGTCGTACTTGACCACCATGACTCAGCAACTCCAGTCGCAGCTACAGCAGATTCAGTCTCAGCTACAGCAGCAGCAACCATCTCCTCCGCCAGCTCCTGCACCTCTTCCGCAGCGAGTGGCCACTCCTAGCCTCCGCCTGTCTTTGCCGGACAAATTTAATGGGGACTCTAAGTTTTGCCGTGGCTTCCTTTCCCAATGTTCCCTGCATCTGGAGATGATGTCGGATCAGTTTCCTACTGAAAGGTCTAAGGTGGCTTTCGTAGTCAGCCTTCTGTCTGGAAAAGCCCTGTCATGGGCCACACCGCTCTGGGACCGCGATGACCCTGTCACTGCCTCTGTACACTCCTTCTTCTCGGAAATTCGAAGTGTCTTTGAGGAACCTGCCCGAGCCTCTTCTGCTGAGACTGCCCTGCTGAACCTGGTCCAGGGTAATTCCTCCGTTGGCGAGTATGCCATCCAATTCCGTACTCTTGCTTCTGAACTATCCTGGAATAATGAGGCTCTCTGCGCGACCTTTAAAAAAGGCCTATCCAGCAACATTAAGGATGTTCTGGCCGCACGAGAGACTCCTGCTAACCTGCATGAACTCATTCATCTAGCCACTCGCATTGACATGCGTTTTTCTGAGAGGCATCAAGAGCTCCGCCAGGAAAAGGACTTAGATCTCTGGACACCTCTCCCACAGTCTCCACTGCAATCTGCGCCTAGGCCTCCCGCCGAGGAGGCCATGCAAGTGGATCGGTCTCGCCTGACCCTGGAAGAGAGGAATCGCCGTAAGGAAGAGAATCTTTGTCTGTACTGTGCCAGTACTGAACATTTTCTGGTGGATTGCCCAATCCGTCCTCCACGTCTGGGAAACGCACGCTCGCACTCAGCTCTCGTGGGTGTGGCGTCTCTTGATGCCAAGTCGGCTTCTCCACGTCTCACGGTACCTGTTCGGATTTCCACTTCAGCCAGCTCTCCCCTCTCAGCCGTGGCCTGCCTGGACTCTGGAGCTTCTGGGAATTTTATTCGGGACTCCTTTGTGAATAAATTCCGGATTCCGGTGACCCGTCTTGTCAAGCCACTCCACATTTCCGCGGTCAACGGAGCCAGGGTGGACTGTACCATACGTTTCCGCACGGAGCCCCTTCTTATGAGCATCGGATCTCACCACGAGAGGATTGAACTTTTGGTCCTCCCCAATTGCACCTCGGAAATTCTCCTTGGACTTCCCTGGCTTCAACTTCATTCCCCAACCCTGGATTGGTCCACTGGGGAGATCAAGAGTTGGGGGTCCTCTTGTTCCAAGAACTGTCTAAAACCGGTTCCCAGTAACCCTTGCCGTAACTCTGTGGTTCCTCCTGTATCTGGTCCCCCTAAGGTCATTAAGGACTCTGCCTGCCACAGGAAATGCCCCTCCCCCCCTCCCAGTTCCATCAGGCAAGCTTCTGTGTCCCCTCATGGCCCTCGTCCTGGTGTCACACTGCCCCGTGCCAGGTCCCGCCCTCTGCCCTCTCTCCCCATTCCTACTCCTGCGGTTCTGCCTGCCGTTGAGGAATCCCTCCATCCTTTCCCGGTGTCCTCATCCCAGGGGAGGCAGTTACCCGATAAAGAGAAGGGGAGACCTAAGGGGGGGGGTACTGTTACGCCTAGCGCTCCGGGTCCCCGCTCCTCCCCGGAGCGCTCACGGCGTCCTTCTCCCTGCAGCTCCCCGGTCAGCGCTGACCGGGAGCGCTGCTCTGCCATGGCCGTTGGGGATGCGATTCGCACAGCGGGACGCGCCCGCTTGCGAGTCGCATCCCAGGTCACTTACCCGTTCCCGTCTCCTGCGGTCATGTGCTGGCGCGCGCGGCTCCGCTCTCTAGGGCGCGCGCGCGCCAGCTCCCTGAGACTTAAAGGGCCAGTGCACCAATGATTGGTGCCTGGCCCAATTAGCTTAATTGGTTCCCACCTGTTCCCTGCTTATATCTAGTCTCCTCCCTTGCACTCCCTTGCCGGATCTTGTTGCCTTAGTGCCAGTGAAAGCGTTCTTTGTGTGTTTATACCCTGTGTACCAGAACTATTGCTATCTCCCCTGACTACGAACCTTGCCGCCTGCCCCCGACCTTCTGCTACGTCCGACTTTGCTTCTGCCTACTCCCTTGTACCTCGCCTATCTTCAGCAGCCAGAGAGGTGCCGTTGCTAGTGGATACGACCTGGTCACTACCGCCGCAGCAAGACCATCCCGCTTTGCGGCGGGCTCTGGTGAAAACCAGTAGTGTCTTAGAACCGGTCCACTAGCACGGTCCTCGCCATCCCTCTCTGGCACAGAGGATCCACCTCCTGCCAGCCGGCATCGTGACAAGCAGTATTATAGTAGTTATATTCTTGTATATAGGAGGCAGTATTATAGTAGTTATATTCTTGTATATAGGAGCAGTATTATAGTAGTTATATTCTTGTATATAGGAGCAGTATTATAGTAGTTATATTCTTGTATATAGGAGCAGTATTATAGTAGTTATATTCTTGCATATAGGAGCAGTATTATAGTAGTTATATTCTTGTATATAGGAGCAGTATTATAGTAGTTATATTCTTGTTTATAGGAGGCAGTATTATAGTGGTTATTTTCTTGTATATAGGAGCAGTATTATAGTAGTTATATTCTTGTATATAGGAGCAGTATTATAGTAGTTATATTCTTGTATATAGGAGCAGTATTATAGTAGTTATATTCTTGCATATAGGAGCAGTATTATAGTAGTTATATTCTTGTATATAGGAGCAGTATTATAGTAGTTATATTCTTGTTTATAGGAGGCAGTATTATAGTGGTTATTTTCTTGTATATAGGAGCAGTATTATAGTAGTTATATTCTTGTATATAGGAGCAGTATTATAGTAGTTATATTCTTGTATATAGGAGCAGTATTATAGTAGTTATATTCTTGTATATAGGTGGCAGTATTATAGTAGTTATATTCTTGTATATAGGGGGTAGTATTATAGTAGTTATATTATTAACATTTAAGGCTGTCCTCTGTTTAGGACATGTATAATTTAATACCCTCCCCGCTGTGCCTTGCATAGGTCTGGCTTATGTTTTGCAGCATTTTTCCGTCATACACTCAGCAGTCGGGGTTGTTGTGTTAATATCAGGAACATCTGCTTACTAATCTCTCAGGCTGGTGTCATTGGCCGCACGCACTGTAATTGGAATGAGGAGAAACACTTTTCGGAGTTGTGAAATCACATACTTGAGAGATCTGTAAGTTCTCTGAGGAGTTTTATAGCGGTGGGTTTGAGGCACCACAACATTACCTAAGATGAGCGCAGTTGAGTTTGTTGCCTCTATGGCGGATGGACCGCTGTGTACTGCCAAGGCCTTACTTCTATGGATGATCCTGGATAATCATATCCTTGAAATGGTTGTAGGAGACAGATGGACTTCCCCTTTAAATGGTTTATAAGTTGTCTATTGTTTGTCTGGCCGGAGCCCACACATAAAATGGATTTGTGATTATGAAATATTCATTATGGTCGACTTTCCATGAGATATGAGACACATTTAGCCTTTTGCACAGATTGACATTCTTTATCACGGAGCAGTGCGAGTGTTAGTCCATTGGTTAACTTAGTGTTGTCCAACCGGGGTGCGTTCAGCGGTTGCAAAACTACAACTCCCAGCATGCCCGGACAGCCTTCGGCTGTCCGGGCATGCTGGGAGTTGTAGTTTTGCAACCGCTGGAGGCATTCTGGTTGGGAAACACTGTCCTAAAAAAAAAAAAAATGCCTCTATGTGTTACTCACTAGGTCATGCAGATGTAGTTTTGTTGTAGTTTTGCAACAGCTGGAGGCACTCTGATTGGGAAACACTGCCAAAGGCTGTCTGGGTATGCTGGGAGTTTTAGTTCTGCAGCAGCTGGAGACACGCCGGTAGGGAAACACTAGATGAACCCCTGTTTACTGCTGCTGCTATCTCTATGGGATCACCGGTTAGTAGTTATACCCCTCCCCTCCAGCTCTATCTGTATACTGCTGCTATCTCTATGGGATCAGGATATATAGCAGTTATACACGTCCCCGCCAGCTCTATCTGTATACTGCTGCTACTGTGTCTATGGGATCAGGATATATAGCAGTTATACACCTCCCCTCCAGCTCTATCTGTATACTGCTGCTGCTATCTATATGGGATCAGGATATATAGCAGTTATACACCTCCCCTCCAGCTCTATCTGTATACTGCTGCTGCTATCTGTATAGGATCAGGATATATAGCAGTTATACACCTCCTGCCAGCTCTATCTGTATACTGCTGCTGCTATCTGTATAGGATCAGGATATAAAGCAGTAATACACCTCCCCTCCAGCTCTATCTGTATACTGCTGCTGCTATGTCTATGGGATCAGGATATATAGCAGTTATACACCTCCCTCCAGCTCTATCTGTATACTGCTGCTGCTATCTGTATAGGATCAGGATATATAGCAGTTATTTACCTCCCCTCCAGCTCTATCTGTATACTGCTGCTGCTATGTCTATGGGATCAGGATATATAGCAGTTGTACACCTCCCCTACAGCTCTATCTGTATACTGCTGCTGCTATGTCTATGGGATCAGGATATATATTAGTGATATACCTCCCCTCCCAGCTCTATCTGTATACTGCTGCTGCTATCTCTATATGATAAGGATATATAGGAGTTATAAACCTCCCTCTAGCTCTATCTGTATACTGTTGCTTCTATCTCTATGGGATCAGGATATATAGTAGTTATACACCTCCCATTCAGCTCTATCTGTATACTGCAGTTGTTATCTTTATGGGAATAAAATATATAGAAGTTATACACCTCCCCCTGCTCTATCTGTATACTGCTGCTATCTCTATGGGATCAGGATATATTTTTGTTATACCTCTCCCATCTCTATCTGTATACTGCTGCTATCTCTATGGGATCAGGATATAGTAGTTATACACCTCCCCTCCTGCTCTATCTGTATACTGCTGCTATCACTATGGGATTAGGATATATAGTAGTTATACACGTCCCCGCCAGCTCTATCTGTATACTGCTGCTGCCATCTTCCCCGGGGCTCTGTGTGATTTTTATTTATTTGTTTGCTAAATTTTGTAATTCCTAGCAAAAATAGCCAAAAGGCAAGAAAAAATGTAAAGAACTCAGTAAAATTTCATGTGAACACTGCCTGAAAATGTAGAAAACTTTAAATCTTCCTAAAACTCCTTAATTGTGATTGTAGGTCAAATCACTTTCCTCTTATGGAAATATTTCTCTATACAATGCACTTTGAATTAAAACGTACCAAAACTGCACTTAGTGTGAACTGACCCCAACCCACTTATGAGTCTAATACGTTCACTTGGGTGAGCTCCAGCACCAGCAACCTAATAAGATGATCAAGTGTAGTGATGAGACTCCACACCCTCTCTGCAAAGCCAGAGGATTCATGGGAATTGTAGGCAGAATTAGGAAATAGTTTTAGTGATGAAATTGCAGTTTGGCTGAAAACCTCCTGGTGCCACATCAGCCAAAACAGGTAAGAACAAGGCATACACCAGAACTTTTACATTATTTTCTAATAATAGCCTATGCCGCACTATACAGTGATCCCTCAACTTACAATGGCCTCAACATACAATAGTTTCAACATACAATAGTCTTTTCTGGACCATTGTACCTTGAAACCAGACTGAACATACAATGCTATGGGATCTGTGAAATGTGTCAATGGCTGGAAGAACCAACCGATCAGAATAGATATTTCACTGGTAAAACCCCTGTATTCCTAAAGTATATACACTGACTGGTGTCTGGTAGCGCACCCTACAGTACAGGGAGGTATTACATGTTCTGTACTCTTTACCTGTATTACTGAAGTGTATGCACTGACTGGTGTCTGGTAGCGCCCCCATCAGTACAGGGAGGTATTACATGTTCTGTACTCTTTACCTGTATTACTGAAGTGTATGCACTGACTGGTGTCTGATAGCGCCCCCTACAGTACAGGGAGGTATTACATGTTCTGTACTCTTTACCTTTATTACTGAAGTGTATGCACTGACTGGTGTCTGGTAGCGCCCCCTACAGTACAGGGAGGTATTACATGTTCTGTACTCTTTACCTGTATTACTGAAGTGTATGCACTGACTGGTGTCTGGTAGCACCCCCTACAGTACAGGGGAGTATTACATGTTCTGTACTACTCTTTACCTGTATTACTGAAGTGCATGGACTGACTGGTGTCTGGTAGTGCCCCCTACAGTACAGGGAGGTATTACTTGTTCTGTACTCTTTACCTGTATTATTGAAGTGCATGCACTGACTGGTGTCTGGTAGCGCCCCCTACAGTACAGGGAGCGAGGTATTACATGTTCTGTACTCTTTACCTGTATTACTGAAGTGCATGCACTGACTGGTGTCTGATAGCGCCCCCTACAGTACAGGGAGCGAGGTATTATATGTTCTGTACTCTTTACCTGTACCAGGGTTAGCTGCTCCTTTGGACATCAGGTGAGGGCGGCTCCATTTTCCTTTTTTTAGGACATTGCGTGTTCTGTACAGGACCCTGAAAAAGCTTCTGTCCTCTACATAGACCAGTGTTTCCCAAAGAGGGTGCCTCCAGCTGTTGCAAAACAACAACTCCCAGCCGAAGGCTGTCCGGGCATGCTGGGAGTTGTAGTTTTGCAACAGCTGGAGGCACCCTGATTGGGTGACACTGAAATAGAGAGTGATTACAGCTCCCAGCAGATCTTTATTACTTTTATATGTAAGGATTTGCTTTATCTATATTAGTTATCTACTTATTTTTCTTTAATCCTCACTTTTTCCTATTTTTGGATGACATTTTGGTATCTTCAGAACCAATTATCAGGTTTCCATAGAGTTATGGTCTCAACATACAATGGTCGTCCCGGGACCAATTAATATTGTGACTTGAGGGACCACTGTACTGTATAAGTAAAAAAAAAAAAAAAAAGTGTCCAGTGCTGCTGTATACTCCTCTGAGTTGTTCCTGCACTGCAGTGCTGCTGTATACTCCTCTGAGTTGTTCCTGCAGTGCTGCTGTATACTCCTCTGAGTTGTCCCTGCACTGCAGTGCTGCTGTATACTCCTCTGAGTTGTCCCTGCACTGCAGTGCTGCGGTATGCACCTCTGAGTTGTCCTTGCACTGCAGTGCTGCTGTATACTCCTCTGAGTTGTTCCTGTACTGCAGTGCTGCTGTATACTCCTCTGAGTTGTTCCTGCACTGCAGTGCTGCTGTATACTCCTCTGAGTTGTTCCTGCAGTGCTGCTGTATACTCCTCTGAGTTGTCCTGCACTGCAGTGCTGCTGTATACTCCTCTGAGTTGTTCCTGCACTGCAGTGCTGCTGTATACTCCTCTGAGTTGTCCCTGCACTGCAGTGCTGCTGTATACTCCTCTGAGTTGTTCCTGCACTGCAGTGCTGCTGTGTACTCCTCTGAGTTGTTGCTGCACTGCAGTGCTGCTGTATGCACCTCTGAGTTGTCCCTGCACTGCAGTGCTGCTGTATACTCCTCTGAGTTGTCCCTGCACTGCAGTGCTGCTGTATACTCCTGAGTTGTTCCTGCACTGCAGTGCTGCTGTATACTCCTCTGAGTTGTCCCTGCACTGCATTGCTGCTGTATACTCCTCTGAGTTGTTCCTGCAGTGCTGCTGTATGCACCTCTGAGTTGTCCCTGCACTGCAGTGCTGCTGTATACTCCTCTGAGTTGTTCCTGTACTGCAGTGCTGCTGTATACTCCTGAGTTGTTCCTGCACTGCAGTGCTGCTGTATACTCCTCTGAGTTGTTCCTGCAGTGCTGCTGTATACTCCTCTGAGTTGTCCCCGCACTGCAGTGCTGCTGTATACTCCTCTGAGTTGTTCATGCACTGCAGTGCTGCTGTATACTCCTCTGAGTTGTCCCTGCACTGCAATGCTGCTGTATACTCCTGAGTTGTTCCTGCACTGCAGTGCTGCTGTATACTCCTCTGAGTTGTTCCTGCAGTGCTGCTGTATACTCCTCTGAGTTGTCCCTGCACTGCTGCTGTATACTCCTCTGAGTTGTTCCTGTACTGCAGTGCTGCTGTATACTCCTCTGAGTTGTTCCTGTACTGCAGTGCTGCTGTATGCACCTCTGAGTTGTCCCTGCACTGCAGTGCTGCTGTATACTCCTCTGAGTTGTTCCTGCACTGCAGTGCTGTTGTATACTCCTCTGAGTTGTTCCTGCACTGCAGTGCTGCTGTATACTCCTCTGAGTTGTTCCTGCAGTGCTGCTGTATACTCCTCTGAGTTGTCCCTGCACTGCAGTGCTGCTGTATACTCCTCTGAGTTGTCCCTGCACTGCAGTGCTGCTGTATACTCCTCTGAGTTGTTCCTGTACTGCAGTGCTGCTGTATACTCCTCAGAGTTGTTCCTGTACTGCAGTGCTGCTGTATGCACCTCTGAGTTGTCCCTGCACTGCAGTGCTGCTGTATACTCCTCTGAGTTGTTCCTGCACTGCAGTGCTGCTGTATACTCCTCTGAGTTGTCCCTGCACTGCTGTGACTATAGCCATCATTTTGCAGTACCCCTTTAAGCACTTAGTACAGTGCAGCCGACCGGTTGATATTTGGCGTCAGCCGCGTGCGCTGTGTGCGTGTCCAGGAAGCAGTTTGTTTGTGAAGTTTTCCTGGCGGAGCGCTCCCGGGAGAAGGGGGGAGAATGCTGCAAGTGACACAACATCTGTGAGCGAAGAATGGGAAAAATAACCACTGAGGCCGCTCTGTATATAAAGTGTACTTCATTTTTAAAGGAACAGTACTCACATTCCGCTGTTTTATGGGAAAAAGAACATTGGATATGAAAGTTGTATATGACTTTTTCAAAATCCAACATGGTGGGTGGTTGGTCACTGTTGCTTACCCCTGTAATGGAAGGCATTGTGGGCTCTGGTGTATGGTAACTGTATTGGGCTCTGTTACATGGGCATTGTAGTGGGCTCTTCTCTGGGCACTGTATTGGGCTCTGTTATATGGGCACTGTAGTGGGCTCTAATCTGGGCACTGTATTGGGCTTTGTTATATGGGCATTGTAGTGGGCTCTTATCTGGGCACTGTATTGGGCTCTGTTATATGGGCATTGTAGTGGGCTCTTCTCTGGGCGCTGTATTGGGCTCTGTTATATGGGCACTGTAGTGGGCTCTAATCTGGGTGCTGTATTGGGCTCTGTTATATGGGCACTGTAGTGGGCTCTTATCTGGGCACTGTATTGGGCTCTGTTATATGGGCACTTTAGTGGGCTCTTATCTGGGCACTGTATTGGGCTCTGTTATATGGGCACTGTAGTGAACTCGTATGTGGGCACTGTATTGGGCTCTGGTATATGGGCACTATAGTGGGCTCTTATCTGGGCACTGTATTGGGCTCTGTTATATGGGCACTATAGTGGGCTCTTATCTGGGCACCGTATTGGGCTCTGTCATATGGGCATTGTAGTGGGCTCTTATCTGGGCACTGTATTGGGCTCTGTTATATGGGCATTGTAGTGGGCTCTTATGTGCGCACTGTATTGAGCTCTGTTATATGGGCACTGTAGTGAACTCTTATGTGGGCACTGTATTGGGCTCTGGTATATGGGCACTATAGTGGGCTCTTATCTGGGCACTGTATTGGGCTCTGTTATATGGACACTGTAGTGGGCTCTGTTATATGGACATTGTAGTGGGCTCTTATCTGGGCACTGTATTGGGCTCTGTTATATGGGCATTGTAGTGGGCTCTTATCTGGGCACTGTATTGGGCTCTGTTATATGGACATTGTAGTGGGCTCTTATCTGGGCACTGTATTGGGCTCTGTTATATGTGCATTGTAGTGGACTCTTATCTGGGCACTGTATTGGGCTCTGTTGTATGGGCATTGTAGTGGGCTCTTATGTGGGCACAGTATTGGGCTCTGTTATATGTACATTGTAATGGGCTCTTATCTGGGCACTGTATTGGGCTCTGTTGTATGGGCATTGTAGTGAACTCTTATGTGGGCACTTTATTGGGCTCTGTTATATGGGCATTGTAGTGGGCTCTTATGTGGGCACTGTATTGAGCTCTGTTATATGGGCACTGTAGTGAACTCTTCTGTGGGCACTGTATTGGGCTCTGGTATATGGGCACTATAGTGGGCTCTTATCTGGGCACTGTACTGGGCTCTGTTATATGGGCACTATAGTGGGCTCTTATCTGGGCACCGTATTGGGCTCTGTTATATGGGCATTGTAGTGGGCTCTTATCTGGGCACTGTATTGGGCTCTGTTATATGGGCATTGTAGTGGGCTCTTATCTGGGCACTGTATTGGGCTCTGTTATATGGGCATTGTAGTGGGCTCTTATCTGGGCACTGTATTGGGCTCTGTTATATGGGCATTGTAGTGGGGCTCTTCTCTGGGCACTGTATTGGGCTCTGTTATATGGGCATTGTAGTGGGCTCTTATCTGGGCACTGTATTGGGCTGTTATATGGGCATTGTAGTGGGCTCTTATCTGGGCACTGTATTGGGCTCTGTTATATGGGCATTGTAGTGGGCTCTTATGTGGGCACTGTATTGGGCTCTGTTATATGGACACTGTAGTGGGCTCTTATGTGGGCACTGTATTGGGCTCTGTTATATGGGCATTGTAGTGGGCTCTTATCTGGGCACTGTATTGGGCTCTGTTATATGGGCATTGTAGTGGGCTCTTCTCTGGGCACTGTATTGGGTACTGTTATATGGGCATTGTAATGGGCTCTTATCTGGGTACTGTATTGGGCTCTGTTATATGGGCATTGTAGTGGGCTCTTATCTGGGCACTGTATTGGGCTCTGTTATATGGGCATTGTAGTGGGCTCTTATCTGGGCACTGTATTGGGCTCTGTTATATGGGCATTGTAGTGGGGCTCATCTCTGGGCACTGTATTGAGCTCTGTTATATGGGCATTGTAGTGGGCTCTTATCTGGGCACTGTATTGGGCTGTTATATGGGCATTGTAGTGGGCTCTTATCTGGGCACTGTATTGGGCTCTGTTATATGGGCATTGTAGTGGGCTCTTCTCTGGGCACTGTATTGGGTACTGTTATATGGGCATTGTAGTGGGCTCTTCTCTGGGCACTGTATTGGGCTCTGTTATATGGGCACTGTTATACAGCAATTGTAGTGGGCTCTGTTATATGGGCACTGTATCGGGCTCTGTTATATGGGCATTGTAGTGGGCTCTTATCTGGGCACTGTATTGGGCTCTGTTATACGGGCACTGTAGTGGGCTCTTATCGGGGCACTGTATTGGGCTCTTTTATACGGGCACTGTAGTGGGCTCTTATCTGGGCACTGTATTGGGCTCTGTTATATGGGCATTGTAGTGGGCTCTTATCTGGGCACTGTATCGGGCTCTGTTATATGGGCATTGTAGGGAGCTCTTATCTGGGCACTGTATTGGGCTCAATTATATGGGCATTGTAGTGGGCTCTTATCTGGGCACTGTATTGGGCTCTGTTATACGGGCACTGTAGTGGGCTCTTATCTGGGCACTGTATTGGGCTCTGCTATACGGGCATTGTAGTGGGCTCTTATCTGGGCACTGTATCGGGCTCTGTTGTATGGGCATTGTAGTGAACTTTTATGTGGGCACTGTATTGGGCTCTGTTATATGGGCATTGTAGTGGGCTCTTATCTGGGCACTGTATTGGGCTCTGGTATATGGGCACTATAGTGGGCCATTATCTGGGCACTGTATTGGGCTCTGTTATATGGGCACTGTAGTGGGCTCTTATCTGGGCACCGTATTGGGCTCTGTCATATGGGCATTGTAGTGGGCTCTTATCTGGGCACTGTATTGGGCTCTGTTATATGGGCATTGTAGTGAACTCTTCTCTGGGCACTGTATTGGGCTCTGTTATATGGGCACTGCATTGGGCTCTGTTATATGGGCACTGCATTGGGCTCTGTTATATGGGCACTGTAGTGAACTCTTATGTGGGCACTTTATTGGGCTCTGTTATATGGGCACTGTAGTGGGCTCTTATGTGGGCACTGTATTTGGCTCTGTTATATGGGCATTGTAGTGGGCTCTTCTCTGGGCACTGTATTGGGTACTGTTATATGGGCATTGTAGTGGGCTCTTCTCTGGGCACTGTATTGGGCTCTGTTATATGGGCACTGTTATACAGCAATTGTAGTGGGCTCTGTTATATGGGCACTGTATTGGGCTCTGTTATATGGGCATTGTAGTGGGCTCTTATCTGGGCACTGTATTGGGCTCTGTTATACGGGCACTGTAGTGGGCTCTTATCTGGGCACTGTATTATACGGGCACTGTAGTGGGCTCTTATCGGGGCACTGTATTGGGCTCTGTTATACGGGCACTGTAGTGGGCTCTTATCTGGGCACTGTATTGGGCTCTGTTATATGGGCATTGTAGTGGGCTCTTATCTGGGCACTGTATCGGGCTCTGTTATATGGGCATTGTAGGGAGCTCTTATCTGGGCACTGTATTGGGCTCTGTTATATGGGCATTGTAGTGGGCTCTTATCTGGGCACTGTATTGGGCTCTGTTATACGGGCACTGTAGTGGGCTCTTATCTGGGCACTGTATTGGGCTCTGTTATATGGGCATTGTAGTGGGCTCTTATCTGGGCACTGTATTGGGCTCTGTTGTATGGGCATTGTAGTGAACTTTTATGTGGGCACTGTATTGGGCTCTGTTATATGGGCATTGTAGTGGGCTCTTATGTGGGCACTGTATTGAGCTCTGTTATATGGGCACTGTAGTGAACTCTTATGTGGGCACTGTATTGGGCTCTGGTATATGGGCACTATAGTGGGCTCTTATCTGGGCACTGTATTGGGCTCTGTTATATGGGCACTGTAGTGGGCTCTTATCTGGGCACCGTATTGGGCTCTGTCATATGGGCATTGTAGTGGGCTCTTATCTGGGCACTGTATTGGGCTCTGTTATATGGGCATTGGAGTGAACTCTTCTCTGGGCACTGTATTGGGCTCTGTTATATGGGCACTGCATTGGGCTCTGTTATATGGGCACTGCATTGGGCTCTGTTATATGGGCACTGTAGTGAACTCTTATGTGGGCACTTTATTGGGCTCTGTTATATGGGCACTGTAGTGGGCTCTTATCTGGGCACTGTATTGGGCTCTGTTATATGGGCACTGTAGTGGGCTCTTATCTGGGCACTGCATTGGGCTCTGTTATATGGGCACTGTAGTGAACTCTTATGTGTGCACTTTATTGGGCTCTGTTATATGAGCACTGTAGTGGGCTCTTATGTGGGCACTGTATTGGGCTCTGTTATATGGGCACTGTAGTGGGCTCTTATGTGGGCACTGTATTGGGCTCTGTTATATGGGCATTGTAGTGGGCTCTTCTCTGGGCACTGTATTGGGCTCTGTTATATGGGCATTGTAGTGGGCTCTTATCTGAGCACTGTATTGTGCTCTGTTATATGGGCATTGTAGTGGGGCTCTTCTCTGGGCACTGTATTGGGCTCTGTTATATGGGCATTGTAGTGGGCTCTTCTCTGGGCACTGTATTGGGCTCTGTTATATGGGCACTGTTATACAGCAATTGTAGTGGGCTCTGTTATATGGGCACTGTATCGGGCTCTGTTATATGGGCATTGTAGTGGGCTCTTATCTGGGCACTGTATGGGGCTCTGTTATACGGGCACTGTAGTGGGCTCTTATCTGGACACTATATTGGGCTCTGTTATACGGGCACTGTAGTGGGCTCTTATGTGGGCACAGTATTGGGCTCTGTTATATGTACATTGTAATGGGCTCTTATCTGGGCACTTTATTGGGCTCTGTTATATGGGCATTGTAGTGGGCTCTTATGTGGGCACTGTATTGAGCTCTATTATATGGGCACTGTAGTGAACTCTTCTGTGGGCACTGTATTGGGCTCTGGTATATGGGCACTATAGTGGGCTCTTATCTGGGCACTGTATTGGGCTCTGTTATATGGGCACTGTAGTGGGCTCTTATCTGGGCACCGTATTGGGCTCTGTCATATGGGCATTGTAGTGGGCTCTAATCTGGGCACTGTATTGGGCTCTGTTATATGGGCATTGTAGTGAACTCTTATCTGGGCACTGTATTGGGCTCTGTTATATGGGCACTGCATTGGGCTCTGTTATATGGGCACTGCATTGGGCTCTGTTATATGGGCACTGTAGTGAACTCTTATGTGGCCACTTTATTGGGCTCTGTTATATGGGCACTGTAGTGGGCTCTTATGTGGGCACTGTATTGGGCTCTGTTATATGGGCACTCTAGTGGGCTCTTATCTGGGCACTGTATTGGGCTCTGTTATATGGGCACTGTAGTGGGCTCTTATCTGGGCACTGCATTGGGCTCTGTTATATGGGCACTGTAGTGAACTCTTATGTGGGCACTTTATTGGGCTCTGTTATATGGGCACTGTAGTGGGCTCTTATCTGGGCACTGTATTGGGCTCTGTTATACGGGCACTGTAGTGGGCTCTTATCTGGGCACTGTATCGGGCTCTGTTATATGGGCATTGTAGTGGGCTCTTATCTGGGCACTGTATTGGGCACTGTTATATGGGCATTGTAGTGGGCTCTTATCTGGGTACTGTATTGGGCTCTGTTATATGGGCATTGCAGTGGGCTCTTCTCTGGGCACTGTATTGGGCTCTGTTATATGGGCATTGTAGTGGGCTCTTATGTGGGCACTGTATTGGGCTCTGTTATATGGACACTGTAGTGGGCTCTTATGTGGGCACTGTATTGGGCTCTGTTATATGGCATTGTAGTGGGCTCTTATCTGGGCACTGTATTGGGCTCTGTTATATGGGCACTGTAGTGGGCTCTTCTCTGGGCACTGTATTGGGTACTGTTATATGGGCATTGTAATGGGCTCTTATCTGGGTACTGTATTGGGCTCTGTTATATGAGCATTGTAGTGGGCTCTTATCTGGGCACTGTATTGGGCTCTGTTATATGGGCATTGTAGTGGGCTCTTATCTGGGCACTGTATTGGGCTCTGTTATATGGGCATTGTAGTGGGCTCTTATCTGGGCACTGTATTGGGCTGTTATATGGGCATTGTAGTGGGCTCTTATCTGGGCACTGTATTGGGCTCTGTTATATGGGCACTGTTATACAGCAATTGTAGTGGGCTCTGTTATATGGGCACTGTATCGGCCTCTGTTATATGGGCATTGTAGTGGGCTCTTATCTGGGCACTGTATTGGGCTCTGTTATACGGGCACTGTAGTGGGCTCTTATCGGGGCACTGTATTGGGCTCTGTTATATGGGCATTGTAGTGGGCTCTTATCTGGGCACTGTATCGGGCTCTGTTATATGGGCATTGTAGGGAGCTCTTATCTGGACACTGTATTGGGCTCTGTTATATGGGCATTGTAGTGGGCTCTTATCTGGGCACTGTATTGGGCTCTGTTATACGGGCATTGTAGTGGGCTCTTATCTGGGCACTGTATTGGGCTCTGTTGTATGGGCATTGTAGTGAACTTTTATGTGGGCACTGCATTGGGCTCTGTTATATGGGCATTGTAGTGGGCTCTTATGTGGGCACTGTATTGAGCTCTGTTATATGGGCACTGTAGTGAACTCTTATGTGGGCACTGTATTGGGCTCTGGTATATGGGCACTATAGTGGGCTCTTATCTGGGCACTGTATTGGGCTCTGTTATATGGGCACTGTAGTGGGCTCTTATCTGGGCACCGTATTGGGCTCTGTCATATGGGCATTGTAGTGGGCTCTTATCTGGGCACTGTATTGGGCTCTGTTATATGGGCATTGTAGTGAACTCTTCTCTGGGCACTGTATTGGGCTCTGTTATATGGGCACTGCATTGGGCTCTGTTATATGGGCACTGCATTGGGCTCTGTTATATGGGCACTGTAGTGAACTCTTATGTGGGCACTTTATTGGGCTCTGTTATATGGGCACTGTAGTGGGCTCTTATCTGGGCACTGTATTGGGCTCTGTTATACGGGCACTGTAGTGGGCTCTTATCTGGGCACTGTATCGGGCTCTGTTATATGGGCATTGTAGTGGGCTCTTATCTGGGCACTGTATTGGGCTCTGTTATACGGGCACTGTAGTGGGCTCTTATCTGGGCACTCTATTGGGCTCTGTTTTACGGGCACTGTAGTGGGCTCTTATCTGGGAACTGTATTGGGCTCTGTTATATGGGCATTGTAGTGGGCTCTTATCTGGGCACTGTATCGGGCTCTGTTATATGGGCACTGTAGTGGGCTCTTATCTGGGCACTGTATTGGGCTCTGTTATATGGGCATTGTAGTGGGCTCTTATCTGGGCACTGTATTGGGCTCTGTTATAGGGGCACTGTAGTAGGCTCTTATCTGGGCACTGTATTGGGCTTTGTTATATGGGCATTGTAGTGGGCTCTTATCAGGGCACTGTATTGGGCTCTGTTATATGGGCATTGTAGTGGGCTCTTCTCTGGGCACTGTATTGGGTTCTGTTATATGGGCATTGTAGTGGACTCTTATCTGAGCACTGTATTGGGCTCTGTTATATGGGCATTGTAGTGAACTCTTATATGGGCACTGTATTGGGCTCTGTTATCTGGGCACTGTATTGGGCTCTGTTATATGGGCACTGTATTGGGTTCTGTTATATGGGCATTGTAGTGTGCTCTTATGTGGGCACAGTAGTGGGCTCTGTTATCTGGGCATTGTAGTGGGCTCTTATGTGGGCACTGTATTGGGTACTGTTATATGGGCATTGTAGTGGGCTCTTATCAGGGCACTGTAATTGGCTCTGTCATATGGGCATTGTAGTGGACTCTTATCTGGGCACTGTATTGGGCTCTGTTATATGGGCATTGTAGTGGACTCTTATCTGGGCACTGTATTGGGCTCTGTTATATGGGCACTGTATTGAGCTCTGTTATATGGGCATTGTAGTGGGCTCTTATGTGGGCACAGTAGTGGGCTCTGTTATCTTGGCATTGTAGTGGGCTCTTATGTGGGCACTGTATTGGGCTCTGTTATATGGGCATTGTAGTGAACTCTTATATGGGCACTGTATTGGGCTCTGTTATCTGGGCACTGTATTGGGCTCTGTTATATGGGCACTATATTGGGTTCTGTTATATGGGCATTGTAGTGTGCTCTTATGTGGGCACTGTAGTGGGCTCTGTTATCTGGGCATTGTAGTGGGCTCTTATGTGGGCACTGTATTGGGCTCTGTTATCTGGGCATTGTAGTGGGCTCTGTTATATGGGCACTGTATTGTGCTCTTATATGGGCATTGTAGTGGGCTCTTATCTGGGCACTGTATTGTGCTCTGTTATATGGGCTTTGTAGTGGACTCTTATCTGGGCACTGTATTGGGCTCTGTTATCTGGGCATTGTAGTGGGCTCTTATCTGGGCACTGTATTGTGCTCTGTTATATGGGCTTTGTAGTGTGCTCTTATCTGGGCACTGTATTGGGCTCTGTTATCTGGGCATTGTAGTGGGCTCTTATCTGGGCACTGTATTGTGCTCTGTTATATGGGCATTGTAGTGGGCTCTTATGTGGGCACAGTAGTGGGCTCTGTTATACGGGCACTGTATTGGGCTCTGTTATATGGGCACTATATTGGGTTCTGTTATATGGGCATTGTAGTGTGCTCTTATGTGGGCACTGTAGTGGGCTCTGTTATCTGGGCATTGTAGTGGGCTCTTATGTGGGCACTGTATTGGGCTCTGTTATATGGGCACTGTATTGTGCTCTTATATGGGCATTGTAGTGGGCTCTTATAATGCTATTGGGTATATTAATATAGGGTTTTTTTTCCTTTTGGTGTTTTATCCCCTGTATTTATTTTACATTACAGGTCATGTGATTCTTTCATTATGTGATTCAGGAATTTCTATTGCCGAATTGGGGGGGGGGGGGGGGGGGAATACCAATATGTATACACTCTTCCTGGGCCTATTAGCTGAGCACAGTGTGAACTTATGAGTGTAATCAGTTCATCTGGGAGACCTCCAGCATCAGCAGCCTAATTAGATGACTAGGTGCAGTGATCAGACTCCTCCCCCTCCCTCTGCAAAGCCAGAGGATTCCAGGGAAATTTAGGCTGCATTACACAACTCACATCATTGTGCATTTGTATACCAAGATGAAGTTTATTCCATGCCTGCCACATCAGCAATAAGAGGTACCAAAAAAGGCATATACAAGAAACTCTACATTATTCTCTAATAATTTCCTAGTCTACACTACTACACTATATGAGCAAAAAATAAAAGAAAATAAAAAGATGGTGTGCATCTTTATACTTTGGCTGTAAAAGTCCACCAAACTGTGTCCACAACATTTATCACCTTCCTATTGAAAGGGAAAGATCACAGCCCGAAAAAACACCATGAAAAAGGATAACACATTTTATAAAATAAAAAGAGAAAACCATGTCCACATATTATGGAAAAAAAACTAAACTAATAAATAACAGAATAGTCTGAAGAAAGGGAAAACTTTGACACGTTTGGCGCATTACTTTTATTTCCTCCAAAATTTACACGGAAATCCAGCAGTGAACAAGGGCCACTTATAAAAGTCTCTGGGATTGTGCGTTTGTTTTCCTATAATTTACAACTTTTTAGAAAAATAATTAAATAAGAAAAAAATAAAATAAAAAGACGTCTATGGGAAGAAAAACTCCACAATGTCATGAAAAAAATGCCATACCCAGTGCAGCATGTGCCATACTCATGACATTGTGTACAGTCTTCCTGAACCTCCACCATTGAAAAAGGGGACGCAGTTCCCCGAAACGCGTCTGGTGTTAAGACAACCCTGCACATCATCTGAGACAATTGTTACCGCATTGCCGGTCCTCACCTACTCTCTCACCTGCTCCCCGTGCCGTCGGGGTAGAGAGGATACCTCCAGCGCTGCCACACGCTGCTTCCCAGCCATCATCTCCGACCCCCTGCACCGGATCATATCACCCCTCCTACATTTCTCCCGTGCCGCCGGGATCGCAAGCACAGCGGCACTCACCTGACTGTGCACACTGTAGCCGGTAAGAGGCACTAAGTGCCTGAACTGTATAGCGATTGCCCTCGTGCATTCAGTCCCCGTGCCGTCGGGGTAGAGGGGGCATCGCCTGTATCTCTGCACCTAAAAACGTTTAGAGTGGGCCCCAATCTGGGAGGCTCCAGAGCTACCGAAAATTTGCCTTATTGGATTATCAATTTTTTTGCTATGTACTTTCATCTGGATTATTCCCGGCTCCTATAATAGGACTTTACAGTATAACTAAACAGATACTGTTTCCACTGTCCCATTGCCCCACTTTCATTGTCTCATTGTCCAATTAGTGAAGTGCAATACCACTGTGTATATTTTATATTTTTAGCATTTTAAACCATTGTAACCATTTTATCTAGTGACCAGTCTGCGACAAGGGCCCTGCCTCAGACCTCACATCATTTTTCCAAATGAATGTCATTATTTTATGCTATTTTAGACACGTTTTCTTTTTTCTCTCTCTCTCTTTCTTCTAATTTCTGACCTTATATCTTTTACTCTGACCCAGCCTAGCAGGACTGCCTCCCCCTTTTTACACTATTAGTTTTTCTTCCCATAGACGTCTTTTTATTTATTTATTTATTTTTACATTTAATTATTTTTCTAAAAAGCAGCAAAAAGAGAAAAAAAATCCCCAAAAATATTTCCCTACTGACTTCCAGCTAATACCTGGCCGCAGTGTTTTTGGCCCCCCAAAAAAGCCACACGGCAAGTTATCGCTGACTATTATGAAATTACTGGTACCCGCGTCTTTGGTGTCTCAGAGGTCATCGCTGTAGACCAGTGTTTCCCAACCAGGGTGCCCCCAGCTGTTGCAAAACTACAACTCCCAGTATGCCCGTAGATCAGTGTTTCCCAACCAGGGTGCCTCCAGCTGTTGCAAAACTACAACTCCCAGCATGCCCGTAGATCATTGTTTCCCAACCAGGGTGCCTCCAGCTGTTGCAAAACTACAACTCCCAGCATGCCCGTAGATCAGTGTTTCCCAACCAGGGTGCCTCCAGCTGTTGCAAAACTACAACTCCCAGCATGCCTGTAGATCAGTGTTTCCCAACCAGGGTTCGGCTGTCCGGGCATGCTGGGAGTTGTTCTTTTGCAACAGCTGGAGGCAGACTGGTTGGGAAGCAATGATAAATCTCCTGTAATCCTGAAATAAAATGCCTTTTTCCCATCATGCTCCTCTGCAGCAGTAATGGAGGCGATCCCATAATCAGATGTGTGCACATGTTTTCTCCTACCCTGTTTCCCTTCTGCATTCCTCCAGGGACAGGTGGGGTCCTGGGCTCTGGCCAAAAACTATCTCTATTATTCTCCATGTTATCATAATGTTCCTGCGGCAGAAGGAAGTTACTCCTAGTCCTGTCTCTGGGCCGTAGTTGGGATTCTCTCTCTTTATCCAGAATTGTAGTTAACCCCTTAAGGACCAGGCCATTTTACACCTTAAGGACCAGAGCGTTTTTTGCAATTCTGACCACTGTCACTTTAAACATTAATAACTCTGGAATGCTTTTAGTTATCATTCTGATTCCGAGATTGTTTTTTCGTGACATATTCTACTTTAACTTAGTGGTAAAATTTTATGGTAACTTGCATCCTTTCTTGGTGAAAAATCCCAAAATTTGATGAAAAAAATGAAAATTTTGCATTTTTCTAACTTTGAAGCTCTCTGATTGTAAGGAAAATGGATATTCAAAATAAAACATTTTTGGGTTCACATATACAATATGTCTACTTTATGTTTGCATCATAAAATTTATGAGTTTTTACTTTTGGAAGACACCAGAGGGCTTCAAAGTTCAGCAGCAATTTGGAAATTTTTCACAAAATTTTCAAACTCCCTATTTTTCATGGACCAGTTCAGGTTTGAAGTGGATTTGAAGGGTCTTCATATTAGAAATACCCCATAAATGACCCCATTATAAAAACTACACCCCCCAAAGTATTCAAAATGACATTCAATAAGTGTATTAACCCTTTAGGTGTTTCACAGGAATAGCAGAAAAGTGAAGGAGAAAATTCACAATCTTCATTTTTTACACTCGCATGTTCTTGTAAACCCAATTTTTGAATTTTTGCAAGGGGTAAAAAGGAGAAAATGTTTACTTGTATTTGTAGCCCAATTTCTCTCGAGTAAGCACATACCTCATATGTCTATGTTAATTGTTCAGCGGGCGCAGTAGAGGGCTCAGAAGGGAAGGAGCGACAAATGGTTTTTGGGGGGCATGTCACCTTTAGGAAGCCCCTATGGTGCCAGGACAGCAAAAAAAAACCACATGGCATACCATTTTAGAAACTAGACCCCTCGGGGAACATAACAAGGGGTAAAGTGAACCTTAATACCCCACAGGTGATTCACGACTTTTGCATATGTAAAAAATAAAAAAAAATGTTTTACCTAAAATGCTTGGTTTCCCAAAAATGTTACATTTTTAAAAAGGATAATAGCAGAAAATACCCCCCAAAATTTGAAGCCCAATTTCTCCCGATTCAGAAAACACCCCATATGGGGGTGAAAAGTGCTCTGCTGGCGCACTACAGGTCTCAGAAGAGAAGGAGTCACATTTGGCTTTTTGAAAGCAAATTTTGCTCTGGGGGCATGCCGCATTTAGGAAGCCCCTATGGTGCCAGAACCGCAAAAAAACCCCACATGGCATACCATTTTGGAAACCAGACCCCTCGGGGAACGTAAAAAGGGGTAAAGTGAACCTTAATACCCTACAGGTGTTTCACGACTTTTGCATCTGTTAAAAAAAAAAAAAAATTCTTACCTAAAACGCTTGGTTTCCCAAAATTTTTACATTTTTAAAAAGGGTAATAGCAGAAAATACCCCCCAAAATTTGAAGCCCAATTTCTCCCGCTTCAGAAAACACCCCATATGGGGGTGAGAAGTGCTCTGCTGGCGCACTACAGGTCTCAGAAGAGAAGGAGTCACATTTGGCTTTTTGAAAGCAAATTTTGCTCTGGGGGCATGCCGCATTTAGGAAGCCCCTATGGTGCCAGGACAGCAAAAAAAAACACATGGCATACCATTTTGGAAACTAGACCCCTCGGGGAACGTAACAAGGGGTAATGTGAACCTTAATACCCCACAGGTGATTCACAACTTTTGCATATGTAAAAAAAAAAAAAAAAATTTTTTACCTAAAATGTTGGTTTCCCAAAAATTTTAGATTTTTAAAAAGGGTAATAGCAGAAAATACCCCCCATAATTTGTAACACAATTTCTCCCGAGTACGGCGATACCCCATATGTGACCCTAAACTGTTGCCTTGAAATACGACAGGGCTCCAAAGTGAGAGCGCCATGCGCATTTGAGGCCTAAATTAGGGATTGCATAGGGGTGGACATAGGGGTATTCTACGCCAGTGATTCCCAAATAGGGTGCCTCCAGCTGTTGTAAAAGTCCCAGCATGCCTGGACAGTCAGTGGCTATCTGGTAATACTGGGAGTAGTTGTTTTGCAACAGCTGGAGGCTCCGTTTTGGAAACAGTGGCGTACCAGACGTTTTTCATTTTTATTGGGGAGGGGAGGGGGGCTGTGTAGGGGTATGTGTATATGTAGTGTTTTTTACTTTTTATTTTATTTTTTGTGGTAGTGTAGTGTAGTGTTTTTAGGGTACAGTCACACGGGCGGGGGGTTCACAGTAGTTTCTCGCTGGCAGTTTGAGCAGCGGCAGAAAATTTGCCTCAGCTCAAACTTGCAGCCGGATACTTACTGTAATCCTCCGCCCATGTGAGTGTACCCTGTACATTCACATTGGGGGGGGGGGGGGAACATCCAGCTGTTGCAAAACTACAACTCCCAGCATGTACGGTCTATCAGTGCATGTTGGGAGTTGTAGTTTTGCAACAGCTGGAGGCTCCGTTTTGGAAACGGTGGCGTACCAGACGTTTTTCATTTTTATTGTAGGGGTATGTGTATATGTAGTGTTTTTTTACTTTTTATTTTATTGTGTGGTAGTGTAGTGTTTTTAGGGTACAGTCGCACGGGCGGGGGGTTCACAGTAGTTTCTCGCTGGCAGCTTGAGCTGCAGCAGAAAATTTGCTGCAGCTCAAACTTGCAGCCGGATACTTACTGTAATCCTCCGCCCATGTGAGTGTACCCTGTACATTCACATTGGGGGGGGGGGAACATCCAGCTGTTGCAAAACTACAACTCCCAGCATGTACGGTCTATCAGTGCATGCTGGGAGTTGTAGTTTTGCAACAGCTGGAGACACACAGGTTGTGAAACACTGAGTTTGGCAACAAACTCAGTCTTTTGCAACCAGTGTGCCTTCAGCTGTTGCAAAAGCTACAACCCCCAGCATGTACGGACAGCGGAAGGGCATGCTGGGTGTTGTAGTTATGCAACAGCGGGAGGCATACTACTTTGGCTGGGGATGCTGGCGATTGTAGTTATGCAACAGCTGGAGACACACTGGTTTGCTACTTAACTCAGTGTGCCTTCAGCTGTTGCAAAACTACAACTCTCAGCAGTCACCGACAGCCAACGGGCATGCTGGGAGTTGTAGTTATGCAACCACCAGATGCACCACTACAACTCCCAGCATGCACTTAAGCTGTTTGTGCAAGCTGGGAGTTGTAGTTACACAACAGCTGAAGGTACATTTTTCCATAGAAAGAATGTGCCTCCAGCTGTTGCAAAACCATAAGTCCCAGCATGCCCATAAGTGCATGCTGGGAGTTGTGGTGGTCTGCCTCCTCCTGTTGCATAACTACAGCTCCCAGCATGCCCTTTTTGCATGCTGGGAGCTGTTGCTAAGCAACAGCAGGAGGCTGTCACTCACCTCCTGCTGCTGCTTGATCGCCGCACAGGTCAGTCCCGCTGCCGCCGCCGCCGTCGTCGCTCCTGGGGCCCCGATCCCAACATTAACGCCGGGGATCGGGGTCCCCAGCACCCGGGGTGCACGTCCCGCACCCGCTCACGTCCTCCGGAAGAGGGGCGGAGCGGGTGCGGGAGTGACACCCGCAGCAGGCGCCCTGATTCGTCGGCCGGTAATCCGGCCGACGAATCAGGGCGATCGTGAGGTGGCATCAGTGCCACCTCACCCCTGCAGGCTCTGGCTGTTCGGGGCCGTCTCTGACGGCCCCGATCAGCCAGTAATTCCGGGTCACCGGGTCACTGGAGACCCGATTGACCCGGAATCGCCGCAGATCGCTGGACGGAATTGTCCAGCGATCTGCGGCCATCGCCGACATGGGGGGGCATAATGACCCCCCTGGGCGATATGCCGCGATGCCTGCTGATTGATTTCAGCAGGCATCGGGCACCGGCTCCCCTCCGGCTAGCGGCAGGGGGCCGGGAAAGGACAGGACGTACTCCTACGTCCTCGGTCCTTAAGGACTCGGAAACGGGGGCGTAGGAGTACGTCCATTGTCCTTAAGGGGTTAAAGGGGTACTCCGTTGAAAAAAAATTTATTTATTTTTTTAAATCAACTGGTGCCAGAAAGTTAAACAGATTTGTAAATTACATCTATTAAAAAAATCTTAATCCTTCCAGTACTTATTAGCTGCTGAATACTGTGGAGGAAATGATTTTCTTTTTGGAACACAGAGCTCTCTGCTGACATCACGAGCACAGTGCTTTCTGCTGACATCTCTGTCCATTTTAGGAACTGACCAGAGCAGCATATGTTTGCTATGGACAGTTCAACTGGTGCCAGAAAGTTAAACAGATTTGTAAATTACTTCTATTAAAAAAATCTTAATCCTTCCAGTACTTGTCAGCTGCTGTATGCTTCACAGGAAGTTGTGCAGTTCTTTCCAGTCTGACCACAGTGCTCTCTGCTGACACCTCTGTCCATGTCAGGAACTGTCCATAGCAGGAGAGGTTTTCTATGGGGATTTGTTCCTGCTCTGGACAGTTCCTGACATGGACAGAGGTGTCAGCAGAGAGCACTGTGGTCAGACAGCAAAGAGATTGAAAAAGAAAAGAACTTCCTGTGGAGCATACAGCAGCTGATAAGTACTGGAAAAATTGAGATTCTTAAATAGAAGTAATTTACAAATCTGTTTAACTTTCTGGAACGAGTTGATATAAAAAAAATAGTTTTCCAGCGGAGTACCCCTTTTAAATCACATTTTATTGAAGGATCACAGTGTTTTATATGTCTAAAGCCTAAAGGGGTCCACTTCACACAATCTCTGCTTTTTCTATATTAATCCGATCACAAAATGTCCTCCTATTGGGACCCTCAGTGATCGGCTGTGATCTGTGAAGAAACCTGGCAGTAAATGTGTTCAATTTCCCTGCAGCGCCACCACAGGTAAATTGTAGCATTACACTGTGCCCATTCACAATGTAGGCTGACTATATGCCTGTTTTTTGTTGTTGTTCTTATTATTATTGAAAGATTGTCCTTCTATTTAAAAATGTAGGTTTTGTCCCTTGTGACAAGTGACACCCCTGATGTTGCGCCTCGAGAAACTGAGAAGGACATCAGGGGATGTCAGGAGATGCAGAGGAAGCCTAAACTATATATGGGGCAGTATAGGGGCCTACAGCTATATATGTGGGCAGTATAGGAGCCTACAACTATATATGGGGCAGTATAGGGGCCTACAACTATATATGGGGACAGTATAGGAGCCTACAACTATATATGGGGGCAGTATAGGAGCCTACAACTATATATGGGGGCAGTATAGGAGCCTACAACTATATATGGGGGCAGTATAGGAGCCTAAACTATATATGGGGCAGTATAGGAGCCTACAACTATATATGGGGCAGTATAGGGGCCTATAACTATATATGTGGGCAGTATAGGAGCCTACAACTATATATGGGGGCAGTATAGGAGCCTACAACTATATATGGGGGCAGTATAGGAGCCTACAACTATATATGGGGGCAGTATAGGAGCCTAAACTATATATGGGGCAGTATAGGAGCCTACAACTATATGTAGGGCAGTATAGGAGCCTACAACTATATATATGGGGGCAGTATAGGAGCCTACAACTATATATTGGGGCAGTATAGGAGCCTACAACTATATATGTGGGCAGTATAGGCGCCTACAACTATATATGGGGGCAGTATAGGAGCCTACAACTATATATGGGAGCAGTATAGGAGCCTACAACTATATATGGGGGCAGTATAGGCGCCTACAACTATATATGGGGCAGTATAGAAGCCTACAACTATATATGGGGCAGTATAGGAGCCTACAACTATATATGGGGCAGTATAGGAGCCTACAACTATATATGGGGCAGTATAGGAGCCTACAACTATATATGGGGGCAGTATAGGAGCCTACAACTATATATGGGGCAGTATATGATCATACAACTATATATGTGGGCAGTATAGGAGCCTACAACTATATATGGGGCCGTATAGGAGCCTACAACTATATATGTGGGCAGTATAGGAGCCTACAACTATATATATGTGGGCAGTATAGGAGCCTACAACTATATATGGGGCAGTATAGGAGCCTACAACTATATATGTGGACAGTATAGGAGCCTACAACTATATATGGGGGCAGTATAGGAGCCTACAACTATATATGGGGGCAGTATAGGAGCCTACAGCTATATGTGGGGCAGTATAGGAGCCTACAACTATATATGGGGACAGTATAGGAGCCTACAACTATATATGTGGACAGTATAGGAGCCTACAACTATATATGGGGGCAGTATAGGGGCCTACAACTATATATGGGGGCAGTATAGGGGCCTACAACTATATATATGTGGGGGGCAGTATAGGAGCCTACAACTATATATGTGGGCAGTATAGGAGCCTACAACTATATATGGGGCAGTATGGGGGCCTACAACTATATATGTGGGCAGTATAGGAGCCTACAACTATATATGGGGCAGTATAGGGGCCTACAACTATATATGGGGCAGTATAGGAGCCTACAACTATATATGGGGGCAGTATAGGAGCCTACAACTATATATGGGGCAGTATATGATCATACAACTATATATGTGGGCAGTATAGGAGCCTACAACTATATATGGGGCCGTATAGGAGCCTACAACTATATATGTGGGCAGTATAGGAGCCTACAACTATATATATGTGGGCAGTAAAGGAGCCTACAACTATATATGGGGCAGTATAGGAGCCTACAACTATATATGTGGACAGTATAGGAGCCTACAACTATATATGGGGGCAGTATAGGAGCCTACAACTATATATGGGGGCAGTATAGGGGCCTACAACTATATATGGGGGCAGTATAGGGGCCTACAACTATATATATGTGGGGGCAGTATAGGAGCCTACAACTATATATGTGGGCAGTATAGGAGCCTACAACTATATATGGGGCAGTATGGGGGCCTACAACTATATATGTGGGCAGTATAGGAGCCTACATCTATATATGGGGCAGTATAGGGGCCTACAACTATATATGGGGCAATATAGGAGCCTACAACTATATATGGGGCAATATAGGAGCCTACAACTATATGTGGGGGCAGTATAGGAGCCTACAACTATATATGGGGCAGTATAGGGGCCTACAACTATATATGGGGCAATATAGGAGCCTACAACTATATATGGGGCAATATAGGAGCCTACAACTATATGTGGGGGCAGTATAGGAGCCTACAACTATATATGGGGCAGTATAGGAGCCTACAACTATATATGGGGCAATATAGGAGCCTACAACTATATGTGGGGGCAGTATAGGAGCCTACAACTATATATGGGGCAGTATAGGAGCCTACAACTATATATGGGGGCAGTATAGGAGCCTACAACTAAATATGGGGCAGTATAAGAGCCTACAACGATATGTGGGGGCAGTATAGGAGCCTACAACTATATATGGGGCAGTATAGGAGCCTACAACTATATATGGGGCAGTATAGGAGCCTACAACTATATATGGGGCAGTATAGGAGCCTACAACTATATATGGAGGCAGTATAGGAGCCTACAACTATATATGTGGGTAGTATAGGAGCCTACAACTATATATGGGGCAGTATAGGAGCCTACAACTATATATGGGGCAGTATAGGAGCCTACAACTATATATGGGGCAGTATAGGGGCCTACAACTATATATGGGGCAGTATAGGAGCCTACAACTATATATGGGGGCAGTATAGGGGCCTACAACTATATATGGGGACAGTATAGGGGCCTACAACTATATATGGGGCAGTATAGGGGCCTAAAACTATATATATGTGGGGGCAGTATAGGAGCCTACAACTATAAATGGGGGCAGTATAGGAGCCTACAACTATATGTGGGGCAGTATAGGAGCCTACAGCTATATATGTGGGCAGTATAGGCGCCTACAACTATATATGGGGGCAGTATAGGAGCCTACAACTATATATGGGGGCAGTATATGAGCCTACAACTATATGTGGGGCAGTATAGGAGCCTACACCTATATATGGGGGCAGTATAGGAGCCTACAACTATATATGGGGGCAGTATATGAGCCTACAACTATATGTGGGGCAGTATAGGAGCCTACACCTATATATGGGGGCAGTATAGGAGCCTACAACTACATATGGGGGCAGTATAGGAGCCTACAACTACATATGAGGGCAGTATAGGAGCCTACAACTATATATGGGGCAGTATAGGAGCCTACAACTATATATGGGGGCAGTATAGGAGCCTAAAACTATATATGGGAGCAGTATAGGGGACTACATCTATATAATGTGGCAGTATATGAGCCTACAACTATATATGGGAGCAGTATAGGAGCCTACAACTATATATGGGGCAGTATATGAGCCTACAACTATATATGGGAGAAGTATAGGAGCCTACAACTATATATGTGGACAGTATAGGAGCCTACAACTATATATGGGGGCAGTATAGGAGCCTACAACTATATATGTGGGCAGTATAGGAGCCTACAACTATATATGAGGCAGTATAGGAGCCTACAACTATATATGGGGCAGTATGGGGGCCTACAACTATATATGGGAGAAGTATAGGGGCCTACAACTATATATGGGGCAATATAGGAGCCTACAACTATATATGGGGCAGTATAGGAGCCTACAACTATATATGGGGGCAGTATAGGGGCCTACAACTATATATGGGGCAGTATAGGAGCCTACAACTATATGTGGGGCAGTATAGGAGCCTAAAACTATATATGGGGGCAGTATAGGGGCCTACAACTATATATATGTGGGGGCAGTATAGGAGCCTACAACTATATATGGGGGGCAGTATAGGAGCCTACAACTATATATGGGGCAGTATAGGAGCCTACAACTATATATGGGAGAAGTATAGGAGCCTACAACTATATATGAGGGCAGTATAGGAGCCTACAACTATATATGGGGCAGTATGGGGGCCTACAACTATATATGAGGGCAGTATAGGAGCCCACAACTATATATGGGAGCAGTATAGGAGCCTACAACTATATATGGGGGCAGTATAGGAGCCTACAACTATATATGGGAGCAGTATAGGAGCCTACAACTATATATGGGAGCAGTATAGGAGCCTACAACTATATATGGGGCAGTATAGGAGCCTACAACTATATATGGGAGCAGTATAGGAGCCTACAACTATATATGGAGCAGTATAGGAGCCTACAACTATATATGGGAGCAGTATAGGAGCCTACAACTATATATGGGAGCAGTATAGGAGGCTACAACTATATATGGGGGCATTATAGGAGGCTACAACTATATATGGGGGCAGTATAGGAGCCTACAACTATATATGGGGCAGTATAGGAGCCTACAACTATATATGGGAGAAGTATAGTAGCCTACAACTATATATGAGGGCAGTATAGGAGCCTACAACTATATATGTGGACAGTATAGGGGCCTACAACTATATATGGAGCAGTATAGGAGCCTACAACTATATATGGGGCAGTATAGGAGCCTACAACTATATATGGGGGCAGTATAGGAGCCTACAACTATATATGGGGCAGTATAGGAGCCTACAACTATATATGGAGGCAGTATAGGAGCCTACAACTATATATGTGGGCAGTATAGGAGCCTACAACTATATATGGGGCAGTATAGGAGCCTACAACTATATATGGGGCAGTATAGGAGCCTACAACTATATGTGTGGGCAGTATAGGAACCTACAACTAAATATGGGGCAGTATAGGAGCCTACAACTATATGTGGGGGCAGTATAGGAGCCTACAACTATATATGGGGCAGTATAGGAGCCTACAACTATATATGGGGGCAGTATAGGGGCCTACAACTATATATGGGGCAGTATAGGAGCCTACAACTATATGTGGGGCAGTATAGGAGCCTACAACTATATATGGGGGCAGTATAGGGGCCTACAACTATATGTGGGGCAGTATAGGAACCTACAACTATATATGGGGCAGTATAGGAGCCTACAACTATATATGGGGGCATTATAGGAGCCTACAACCATATATGGGGGTAGTATAGGAGCCTACAACTATATATGGGGCAGTATAGGAGCCTACAACTATATATGGGGCAGTATAGGAGCCTACAACTATATATGGGGGCAGTATAGGAGCCTACAACTATATATGGGGCAGTATAGGAGCCTACAACTATATATGGGGCAATATAGAGGCCTACAACTATATATGGGGGCAGTATAGGGGCCTATAACTATATATGGGGGCAGTATAGGGGCCTACAACTATATATGGGTCAATATAGAGGCCTACAACTATATATGGGGGCAGTATAGGGGCCTACAACTATATATTTGGGCAGTATAGGGGCCTACAACTATATATGGGGGCAGTATAGGGGCCAACAACTATATATGGGGGCAGTATAGGGGCCTACAACTATATATGTGGGCAGTATAGGAGCCTACAACTATATATGGGGGCAGTATAGGGGCCTACAACTATATATGGGGGCAGTATAGGAGCCTACAACTATATATGGGGGCAGTATAGGGGCCTACAACTATATATGGGGGCAGTATAGGAGCCTACAACTATATATGGGGCAGTATAGAAGCCTACAACTATATATGGGGGCAGTATAGGAGCCTACAACTATATATGGGGCAGTATAGGGGCCTACAACTATATATGGGGGCAGCATAGGAGCCTACAACTATATATGGGGCAGTATAAGGTCATACAACTATATATGGGGCAGTATAGGGGCCTACAACTATATATGGGGCAGTATAGGGGCCTACAACTATATATGGGGGCAGTATAGGGGCCTAAAACTATATATGGGGAAGTATAGGAGCCTACAACTATATATGGGGGCAGTATAGGGGCATATGTCTATATATGAGTGCAGTATAGAGGTCTACTACTGTATAGGGGGGAGGCAGTATAGAGCCTTACGACTATATATAGGGGATGTCTAGGGGCCTACAACTATATATGAGGGCAGTATAGGAGCCTACAACTATATATAGGGGAAGTATAGGGGCCTACAACTATATATGTGGCAGTATAGGTGCCTACAACTATATATGGGGGCAGTATAGGGGCCTACAATTATATATGGTGGCAGCATAGGAGCCTACAGCTATATATGGGGCAGTTTAGGGTCATACAACTATATATGGACCAGTATAGGGGCCTACAACTATATATGGGGCAGTATAGGGGCCTACAACTATATATGGGGGTGGTATAGGGGCATATGACTATATATGAGTGCAGTATAGAGGTCTACAACTGTATAGAGCCTTACGACTATATATAGGGGATGTCTAGGGGCCTACAACTATATATGAGGGCAGTATAGGAGCCTACAACTATATATATATATATATATTTATATATATATATATATATATATATAGGGCACTATAGAGGCCTACAACTATATATAGGGGAAGTATAGGGGCCTACAACTATATATGGGGCAGTATAGGGGCTTTCAACTATATACGGGGCAGTATAGTGGCCTACAACTATATATGGGGGCAGTATGAGGGCCTACAATTATATATGGGACAGTATGAGGGCCTACAACTATATATGAGGGCAGTATAGAGGCCTACAACTATATATAGGGGAAGTATAGGGGCCTACGACTATATATGGGGGCAGTATAGAGGTCTACAACTATATATAGGGGAAGTTTAGGGGCCTACAACTATATATGGGGCAGTATAGAAGCCTACAACTATATATGGGAGCAGTATAGAAGCCTACAACTATATATGGGGCAGTATAGGAGCCTACAACTATATATGTGGGCAGTATAGGAGCCTACAACTATATATGGGGCAGTATAGGAGCCTACAACTATATATGGGGCAGTATAGGAGCCTGCAACTATATATGGGGCAGTATAGGTGCCTACAACTATATATGGGGGCAGTATAGGGGCCTACAATTATATATGGGGGCAGTATAGGGGCCTACAACTATATATGGGGGCAGTATAGGGTCATACAACTATGTATGGGGCAGTATAGGGGCCTACAACTATATATGGGGCAGTATAGGTGCCTACAACTATATATGGGGGCAATATAGGGGCCTACAATTATATATGGGGGCAGCATAGGAGCCTACAGCTATATATGGGGCAGTATAGGGTCATACAACTATATATGGGGCAGTATAGGGGCATATGACTATATATGAGTGCAGTATAGAGGTCTACTACTGTATAGGGAGACGCAGTATAGAGCCTTATGACTATATATAGGGGATGTCTAGGGGCCTACAACTATATATGAGGGCAGTATAGGAGCCAACAACTATATATATATATATATATATATATATATATATATACAGGGCACTATAGAGGCCTACAACTATATATAGGGGAAGTATAGGGGCCTACAACTATACATGGGGCAGTATAGGGGCTTTCAACTATATACGGGGCAGTATAGTGGCCTACAACTATATATGGGGGCAGTATAGAGGCCTACAACTATATATAGGGGAAGTATAGGGGTCTACGACTATATATATGGGGGCAGTATAGAGGTCTACAACTATATATAGGGGAAGTATAGGGTCCTTCAACTATATATGGGGCAGTATAGGGGCTTTCAACTATATATGGGGCAGTATAGGGCCCTACTGTACAACTATGTATGGAACAGTATAGGGGCTGACAAGTTTATGGGAGCAGTATAGGGGCCCACAACTGTAAATGGGGAAAGTATGGAGGCCTACAACTATACATTGAGGCAGTATAGGGGCCTAGTACTATATATGGGGGCAAAATAGAGGCCTACAACAATATATGTGGAAAATATAGGGGCCTAAACTATATATATATGGGACAGTATAGGGGCCTGCAATGATATATTGGGCCCTACACCTACAAATGGCGGCAGTATATGGACCTACAACTATATATGGGGAATTGTAGGGGCCTAAAACTATATATGGAGGCAGTATGGGGGCCTACAACTATATATGGGGGCAGTATTGGGGCCTACAACTATATATGGGGGCAGCATTGGGGCCTACAACTATATATATATTGGCAGTATGGGGACCAATAACTAAATATGGGGGTCCTTCAATTATATATGGGGACAGAGAATCTCTTTGTTACCGCTCTGCACTCTGGCCAAGAGATGAGGACCCCTCTCTTTTAAAGGACTTGTTGCTTGATGGCACCCGGCACCCAATGCCAATCAGCTGTCCGGCAACCCGTACTATTTGGTGGACAGGGCCTAAAGCCCCGTGCCAATTAAACCTGACGTTGGTGTGTTTCTTACATAGAATCTCCCATTAGTAAGGACCACCACAAGACATCCCTGCCCTTCTCCCCTACTTTAGAATTGACCCATTCCCAGTGGAAAAAGTGGAACCAAAGGAACAGGTAAGTGGGCGCTGCCTGACACCATTCTCTCCTTTATCTCAGTATCTATTATTGGATTTGCTGAGTTTCTATTAAGGAAATGACTGGAAGTGACCTGAGAGCCTGAATACAAAGGATGAAGAAGTAATAATACAGACGTGTTACATTACACAACCCTGTGACCCGAAAGACGGGAAAAGGGTCTGTAAAGAGGAAATGAACGTCTGCGCCGCTCCTGCCTGACCCATCTTCTCTGGAGTCTGCAGAACTGTGATTGCTGCTCTGAGGTATAACACAAGATATGTATCTCTATAGCCCACCTACCTTGTGCCACTTATAGTACTAATGTCTTTTTGCAGTAGGGGTCTGTGGGCCCCTTCAGGTAACAGGGTCCACATGCAATGGATAAATTGATTATTGATGTAATGTCCATAAACCAGCGGCGTAGCTACGCCACTGGTTTATGGACATTACATCAATAATCAGATTAATACAATTCAAATGTAATTTATATATGCGAAATAGCCCTTCAATAGGTGACACCAAGGAGTAAGCTGTCCTACTTCCGGAGGGGCGCTACTTTCCTTGCTTAATAGACAGTGAGCAGCTGGGACTCCCCGCTAATGATGGACATGACTGTCATTAAAGGGGTTATCCAGGAAAAAAACTTTTTTTTTTGTATATCAACTGGCTCCAGAAAGTTAAACACATTTGTAAATTACTTCTATAAAAAAAAAAAATCTTAATCCTTTCAGTACTTATGAGTTGCTGAAGTTGAGTTGTTCTTTTCTGTCTAAGTGCTCTCTGATGACACGTGTCTCTGGAACCGCCCAGTTTAGAAGAGGTTTGCTATGGGGATTTGCTTCTAAACTGGGCGGTTCCCGAGACACGTGTCATCAGAGAGCATCTAGACCGAAAAGAACAACCTTAACTTCAGAAGCTCATAAGTAGTGAAAGGATTAAGATTTTTCTTAATTTTTTAATAGAAGTAATTTACAAATCTGTTTAACTTTCTGGAGCCAGTTTATATATATATATATATATATATATATATATATATATATATATATAAAAAGTTTTTTCCTGGATAACCCCTTTAACCCTTTACAGGCTAAAATATCAGTTACCTGTGGGTTTGAGACTTTCTTTAGTTCCCTGCAGTACGATTGGGGTGATCAGATGAGCCAAGATGGTGGCTGGAGGGCTTCTCCTTACATTCGATCGTCACTCTTCTGATACAAACACAACCTACATAAATAAGGCCACAAATACACAATTGTATATACAAAACTAGGGGATGCACTAAATCAACCACAACAACCTAATAAACAACCCCAATAATATCCAAAAATATCAAATCAATTAGATTTTTTGGGATATTATTGGGGTTGTTTATTAGGTTGTTGTACTCTTCTGATACAGTCTGCCTTAGGCAGGCCTTATCAGTGAAGCTCCAATATCCCTGAGCAATACTGAGTTATATATACATGTGTGTATTTATATTGATAAAAAAAACATTCCAAAAAAAAAGTTCCATCAAAAAGTATAAAAACTACAGATCAGCGTGCAAAAAATAAATCATCATACATCCTTGTATACGAAAAAAGAAAAGTTATTGCGGTTTAAAATAGAGCAATTTTAAGCATAGCATTATTTTCTTTTAAAAAAAGTAGTAAAATAAAGGAAAAACCTATATAACTTAGATATCGTAATCGTATGGACCCACAGAAGAAAAATAATGTGTCATTTTAACCGTAAAGCGCACTACATAGGAGCAGAACCTTCCAAAATTTGCAAAACTGGGTGTTATTATCAATTTTACTGCACAAATATATATATAGTCATGGCCGTAAATGTTGGCACCCCTAAAATTTTTCTATAAAATTAAGTATTTCTCACAGGAAAGGATTGCAGTAACACATGTTTTGCTATACACATGTTTATTCCCTTTGTGTGTATTGGAACTAAACCAAAAAAGGAGGAAAAAAAGCAAATTGGACATAATGTCACCAAACTCCAAAAATGGTCCGGACAAAATTATTGGCCCCTTTAACTTAATATTTGGTTGCACAACCTTTGGAAAAATTAAGTGAAATCAGTGTCTTCCTATAACCATCAATAAGCTTCTTACACCTCTCAGCCGGAATGTTGGACCACTCTTCCTATAACCATCAATAAGCTTCTTACACCTCTCAGCCGGAATGTTGGACCACTCTTCCTTTACAAACTGCTCCCGGTCTCTTATTGGAAGGCGCCTTTTCCCAACAGTAATTATAAGATCTCTCCTCAGGTGATCAATGGGATTTAGATCTGGACTCATTGCTGACACTTCAGAACTCTCCAGCGCTTTGTTGTCGTCCATTTCTGGGTCCTTTTTGACGTATGTTTGGGGTCATTGTCCTGCTGGAAGACCCAAGATCTCGGACACAAACCCAGCTTTCTGACACTGGGCTGTACAGTGCGACCCAAAATCCATTGGTAATCCTCAGATGTCATGATGTCTTGTACACATTCAAGGCTCCCAGTGCCAGAGGCAGCAAAACAACCCCAAACATCACTGACCTCCCCCATATGTCACTGTAGGTACTGTGTTCTTTTCTTTGTAGGCCTCATTCTGTTTTCGGTAAACAGTAGAATGATGGGCTTGTGATGATCTTGTGGTAAAATAAGTGACATCATTACAAATTACAATTGTTTCCACAAGCCCCATATGGCCCCGTAGGTGGAAAATTGGAAAAGTTACGGCTCTTTGAAGGCAAGGTGGAAAAAAAACAAAGCGCAAAAATAAATAAAAACACTGAGTCCTTGAGGGGTTAAAACGTGAGCAGGAAAAAAAAGGAAAATGAAAAAATGAAAATTTAAAACAAATGAGAAGAAAATATTTTGTTCTATATATTGTGTACATATACTGTACAATAATATTTCTAATGATGAGTAATAATATATTAATAATATTGAAAAAAATATATAACAGCAACAACTATTATTAATAATAATAATAATAATTAACATGTTAATATAAATAATAATAATGATAATAATAATGAATTAACATATTATTATTAATAGAGATGAGCAAACTTACAGTAAATTCGATTCGTCACGAACTTCTCGGCTCGGCAGTTGATGACTTTTCCTGCATAAATTAGTTCAGCCTTCAGGTGCTCCGGTGGGCTGGAAAAGTTGGATACAGTCCTAGGAGACTCTTTCCTAGGAATGTATCCACCTTTTCCAGCCCACCGGAGCACCGGAAAGCTGAACTAATTTATGCAGGATAAGTCATCAACTGCCGAGCCGAGAAGTTCGTGACAAATCAAATTTACTGTAAGTTCACTCATCTCTAATTATTAACAATAATAATACATTAACTTATTAATATTAATAATAATAATAATAATAATAATATTATTATTAACATAATAATAATAATAATTAACATATTAATAATAATAATAATGATAATAATAATAATAATAATTAACATATTAGTATTAATAATAATAATAAATTAACATATTAATAATAATAATGATAATAATAATAAATTAACATATTATTAATAATAATAATAATAATATTAATTAACATAATAATTAACATAGTAATATTAATAATAATGATAATAATTAATTAACATATCATTATTATTAATAATAATAATAATTAACATAATAATGGTAATAATAATAAATAAACGTTATTATTAATAATAATAAATAACATAATAATAAATAATAAAGGCTTGGTCCAGGATTTGAACCCGTGACTTTCGGCGTTCGCCGCGTCAATCTGATTCCTATAAAATCACTGCACGTCTCGCCCCGCCCTCTGTAACTTTTCCCGACATGACGTCGCCTGGGATGAACCAATCAACGGCTTCACATCCTCCAGCCAATCAGAGACGGCTCTGCCTTCGCTTGACGAGCGCTTCCCGGAGCCAATAGCATTGCTTTATGCTAACCTGAGGGGCGGTTTCCGAGCCAATGGGGAGTCGGCTCGGTGTGAGGTGGGAGGGCTTGTGGCATTGGCAGTGAAGTGGCCGCTCTGAGGTAATGGCTGCGGCTCGGGTGTCTCGGTGCGGGCTGTGTCTGCTGTTGGCGGCGGTGCTGTGTGCGGGTGAGTGAGGCTCAGACACCTCTGTGACGGGGGGAGTTGGGCCGTTGTTATTGCGGGTTGAGGGGGCTGCAGCTGGTATAGGGGGCTCCGGTAATATGGCCACCTTTGTGAGGCTCCGTGTGCCTGGCATGTTTCCCCATTGTGGCTGGCTCTGGGCAGCTCTCGTGCTGGGCTCACCCTTTATCATGTGTATTGGGTGACAGCTGCGCCCCCTGTGGCCGGACCCCCTTGTGGCCCCTGGCACTGACCCCTTGTGTATTGGGAATAGGAAACAATTTATGTCCCCAATTCTTGTTCGTAGATGGCGAGAGAAGTGACATGTGCCCCCCCCCCCCAACAAAAAAAACAAAAACAAAAAAAAAAGGCATAGAATTAAAATACTTATCACAGCTGAGGGTTTGTTACAGTTGCATCCAACCACGACAGCCTTCTGTGATCGTTGCGTTTAGTTTGTTACAGTGGATCAGTGTGGGTAGAATGTAATGGAGGATTGATCAGACTGGGCACAACTGTAGCAAACCCTCAGCTGTGATAAGTAATTTTAGGTGTTTACAAAACTTACTGACAGCAAGCAGAGATCTTGAAAACGGTCAAGAATTGAAACGGATTTGTAACCGTTTTGAGGAACTCTGCTTGCATGGAATAAAGCAAAAATGTTTTTTTGTTTACACCTAACACCTGTTTTTTTTTTTTTTTTTTTTAATTCTTAACACAGCTGAGGGTTTGTTACAATTGTATCCAGTAGGCTGTGACATGAACCAGTCGGCACAAATCTTCCTCTTCTGCCTTGATTAGCTGATGTTTTGGTACAGTGTATTAGTGTCGGTAAAATGGAACCAAGGATTGACTGGATGCAACTGTAGCAAACTCTCAGCTGTGTAAGGGTCTGGTCACATGACAGAACTGCCGCTTGCGGAATTCCCGCCTCAAATTAAAGCCCATAGACTTCTATGGGATTCCGCACTCCCATTCGCACTTCTGAATTTCCGCAAGCGGAAATTCAGAAGTGTGAATGGGAGTGCGGAATCCCATAGAAGTCTATGGGCTTTAAAGGGGTACTCCGGTGGAAAACATATATATTTTTTTTTTAAATCAACTGGTGCCAGAAAGTTAAACAGATTTGTAAATTACTTCTATTAAAAAAAAAGTCTTTACCCTTCCAGTACTTTTAAGCAGCTGTATGCTACAGAGGAAGTTCTCTTCCTTTTTGAATTTATTTTTTTCGTCTTGTCCACAGTGCTCTCTGCTGACACCTCTGTCCGTACCAGGAACTGTTCAGAGCAGGAGAAAATCCCCATTGCAAACCTCTCCTGCTCTGGACTGTTCCTGATACTGACAGAGGTGTCAGCAGAGAGCACTGTGGACATGACAAAAAAAATACAAAAAGAAAAGAATTTCCTCTGTAGCATACAGCTGCTAAAAGGTACTGGAAGGATTAAGATTTTTTTTTTTTAATAGAACTAATTTACAAATCTGTTTCTGGCACCAGTTGATTAAAAAAAAAGTTTTCCACCGGAGTACCCCTTTAACTCCACAAATTCAGAAGTGTGAATGGGAGTGCGGGATCCCATAGAAGTCTGAAGAAGAAGTTCTGCCTTGGTTTTGGATGTACACAAATGGTTCCCTTTGGATTGAACCTGCTCAAGAATTGAAACTCATTTGTGTTTTCAATTCGTAACCATTTTGCAGGATCTCTGCTTGCTGTCGGTAAAGAAAACACTTTTATTTAAAACAAAGTCCTGTATTGTTTTAATGCTTCTCACAGCTGAGGGTTTGTTACAATTCTATTCTCTCTCTCTCTCCCAGCCTGATGATCTGTTAGTGTATCAGTGTCTGTAAAATGTAACAGAGGATTGATCAGACTGGATACAACTGTAACAAACCTTCAGCTCTGGTATTTAAATCCGCCTCTGGCTCTGCTGGGAGTTGTAGTTTTGCAACAGCTGTTGGGAATCAGATATCTTAGTCGAGAATTGAAACATATAGCGGTGACTAAATCAACTGGGAAAGTTGTGTGCGAGAAATTTGTGCGCAGTGTGTTTATATTTTGGGTATTGGAATTTGTATCTAATTTTGCGCTATTTTATTATTTTTTACCGTGTCGTCTCGGGTTTTGTCACGTTTTCTGCTGTGCAGGGGGCGTGGTGAGAAGTTGCACAGGTCGGCGCAATGAATTTTTCACTTGCATAAATAAGTTTTTGCGCAAAATTATTGTGACCAGCGAGCTGAAGAATGCATTTACGCTTTTAACTCCTGTCATTTGCGCAGATTCATGAAGCGACATGCCCCACGAATTTTGCCCAGCAATGAGAAAACCACATACTTGCACTAATTATACATTTTCCACCTACATAGAGGTTACGTACTTATCGCAGCTGAGGGTTTGTTATAATTGCATCTGGTCTGGACAGCCGGCAGTGATGTGAACCAATCAGCGGGCACTCACCTCTGTCCTCTCCTGATGGTTTGTAACAGTGTATCAGTGTGGGCAAAATGCAACGGAGGATTAATCGGACTGGATACAATTGTAGCAAACAAAGTACTTAAGTGATACAGGCTTTTGGTTGGGGGAAAAAAGTTCCAATTTACTGACAGCAAGCAGAGATCCTGAAACGATCAAGAATTGAAACACAGAGGGAGGAGGGGGTAGTTATCATTAGCAAATTATTATAATTATAATTTTTTTTTTCACGCAGTGCGAGACCTACTGCGTAAGTGTGTGATTCATAAATGTGCGCAAATCACAGGAAGCCCCTGGATAGTGCTAGAAACAGTGAACGGATCACACGTGTTCATGCGCCAGATGGTCACAAGAGCACTGTGGTGCGACTGATAAATCCAGGGCTCCAACCAGCGCACCTGCAAGCGCACAGCCAGAACAACCACTGAGCAGCGCAGACAAATAGGAAAATTGCGCACAGTTAGATAACTTCAACGCAAGTCCATTTTTCCCAAAAAAAAATAAAACACTGCGTGTGCAATTTTGCACATTCACACCAGTTGATAAATCCACCCCCCCCCCTTCCCCGAGTATGTTATGACTATAAAACTATAGGACAGTGGTCTTGAACCTGTTGGCCCTCCAGCTGTTGCAAAACTACAACTCCCAGCAACATGGTTTTGCAACATCTGGAGGCACACTGTTTAAAGGCTACTGCGCCTAGGATTACCTAGATTTTTATTTATTTTTTTTAAACTCTGTTCCTTGTAGGGATCGCCCCCACACCCCCCCGCAGCGCGATCGCAGGCGGGCGATCCACTGTGGAGGTAGCCGGAGGGCTTACCTCTGCTTCCCTGCTCTCCGTGGCTCTGTCATTGATAGATTCTGGCTGGACCAGGCTCTATCAATGGATCACAGATCAATGGAGTTCAATAGAACTCTATTCATCTGTCTGAGGAATCTAATGATTCCTATAAGACTAATAAAGTGTATAAAAAAAAATAAAAAAAAAGTTTTAATAAAAGTGTAAAAGACTTTGTTTTTTAGACAGAATCGGGATATATCGAATCGCCACACTGGTATCGCGATTCGCATGGCCAAATTCTTGGCGATTCACACCCCCTAGTTCCTTGCAGATTTTGCCAAAACTTTAGGCGTACAATGGGCACTCGTAAACTGAAATTTTCCCCGTACGTAAATTTAAAAAAAAACTGCCTTGTGTAAACTATGGAGCGTATTCACACTAAACATAAAGGGCTTGGTTTTTAGTGTGCAAGTCGTGCAGATTCCATTGTAGAATACGGAATAAAATCAGCGTGAAACTCAGTATTGTGAACATGGTTCCCGTTCACTGACGGTAAGCAGAGATAAGCATAAAGGGGTACTCCACTGCCCCAGCCTCCGAAACGTTTAGTTCAGAACGCTGGGTGCGGGGGGGGGGGGCGTGACGTCACATCCGCTCAATGCAAGTCTATGGGAGGGGGCGTGACGTTAGTCACGCCCCCTCCCATAGACTTGCATTAAGGGGTGTGGTGTGACCTCACTACCCCCGCAGCCCGTACCCAGCATTCGGAACTAAATATTCTGGACACTGGGGCAGTGGAGTACCCCTTTTAAGTACAAGGTGTATTAGATCATTGTAGGAATTTCCATTACGCTGCGATTAACTGGGCATTCCCAGGATCAACACAATGGTATCAATTTGAGACGACCCCCCCCCCCCCCCCACACACACACACAAATCACAGGACCCCATTAAATGAGAAGACTCGTGCATAAAAAACAGATCACCAATCGGCTGCATGATGTATCTCCTTTAGTGAATAAAGCTGCAATTATAGATGAGCGAACTTACAGTAAATTCGATTCGTCACGAACTTCTCGGCTCGGCAGTTGATGACTTGTTCAGCTTACAGGTGCTCACGTGGGCTGGAAAAGGTGGATACAGTCCTAGGAGACTCTTTCCTAGGACTGTATCCACCTTTTCCAGCCCACCGGAGCATCGGAAAGCTGAACTAATTTACGCAGGAAAAGACATCAACTGCCGAGCTGAGAAGTTCGTGACGAATCGAATTTACTGTAAGTTCGCTCATCTCTAGCTGCAATCTACCATGCCCCCCATTCCATTCAGAGTCTGTGGCACCTACTCCTCATAGTCTGTAGAGTACAGAACAGTGTCTGAAAAACACTGGCCATAAAAACTGGGGGCTGTGTACTCTCCTACCAGATGAGCATGCATGTTACTACTTAATTGAAAGCATTCTGCTATCTCTGACTGTTCTGTTTTTAAATGAGCGGCTATAGACCATCTCAAATGTGGGACAAGGAGTATCGTCGCATGAATGACAATTGATTAACTCTTGGCACAAAGTCATAAGTGGCGACTCTTTTCGCATAATGCTATGATCTTTATCTGTCCTCTGCAATATTTCAGATAATGCTTGTGTGTCTGCACCATGCAGATCTGTCCACATTACTGGTCTCTGGGGTGATGGGAATTCCTCCAGCATAGACCAGATCAGTGCTGACGGTGTGCAGACATCAGGCCTGGGCTCCACTCCTATGGAGAGTGAGTGTGGGCTCCGGCCTAATGAGTGATAAGGAAGGGATCCGCTGATCTGTGTCATGTGCTCTGCAGTAAAAGGGTATGTCCATCTTTATAGGGTGATGGCGTATACCAGTGGTTTGCAAACTGTGGACATTTAGGGGTTGCAAAACTACAACTCTCAGCATACCCGGACAGCCTTTGGCTGTCCGGCTATGCTGAGAGTTGTAGTTTTACAACTATTGGCGATACTTAGCTATACCCGTGGCTCGTCCATGATGCCTTGAGAGTGACAGGTTGGGGGGGAACACTGACTTAAAGGGGTGTTCCAGGCAAAAACTTTATATATATATATATATATATATATATATATATATATATATATATATATATATATATATATGTGTGTATATGTATATCTCTATATCTCTATATCTATCAACTGGCTCCAGAAAGTTAAACAGATTTGTAAATAACTTCTATTAAAAAAAATCTTAATCCTTTCAGTACTTATGAGCTTCTGAAGTTAGAGGAGTAGTCCAGTAGTGAACAAGTGGTGAACACATTATCCCCTATCCTAAGGATAGGAGATAAGTTGCAGATCGCGGGGGGTCCGACAGCTGGGGCCCCCCGCGATCTCCTGTATGGGGCCCCGACAGCCTGCGCGAAGGGGGCATGTTGACCCCTGCACGAAGCGGTGGCTGACATGCCCCCTCAATACAACTCTATGGCAGAGCCGGAGTTCTGCCTTCAGCAATCTCCGGCTCTGCCATAGCGATGTATTGAGGGGGCGTGTCAGCCGCCGCTTCGTGCGGGGGGCCGACACCCGCTATCTGGCCGAAGAGCCTGGCCCCCGTACAGAGAGATCGCAGGGGGCCCCAGCGGTCGGACCCCCTGCGATCTCAAACTTATCCCCTATCCTTAGGATAGGGGATACGTTTTTCACCACCGGACTACCTCTTTAAGGTTGTTCTTTTCTGTCTAAGTGCTCTCTGATGACACCTGTCTCGGGAAACGCCCAGTTTAGAAGCAAATCCCCATAGCAAACCTCTTCTAAACTGGCCGTTTCCCGAGACACGTGTCATCAGAGAGGACTTAGACAGAAAAGAACAACCTTAACTTCAGAAGCTCATAAGCACTGAAAGGATTAAGATTTTTTAATAGAAGTAATTTACAAATCTGTCTTTCTGGAGCCAGTTGATATCTATATAAAAAAAAAAAAAAATAAAATAAAAAAAAAAAAAAAAAAAAAGCTTTTGCCTGGAATACCCCTCGATTTACTGTCGAAGGACAGAAGGATGGGGTATTTTGGATTTTAACACACATTCTTTTTATTCACATGGGACAGAAGCCAGAGGTGTCTGTAAGCAGCATACATCCTTCTTCCCAATGAGAACACATGCATGCTCGATCAAGTCGAGTGTACATGTGCGTATGGGAGGAATAGCGGTCTGTTGCAGAAGTAAGTTGCTGACGGCATATGGGCACCTTTACTTCCTATTACAGTTGTGTGTGTGTGTTTGGATTTTTTTTTTTTAGGTGTATACAAATTTTAGGGGACTTCCACCAATATTGTAGGTTGAAATTACCCTTAAATCTATCCTGTAATGAAATGTACATACTTACAACAAAGTATCAGTTCTTCACTTTGAAACCAGATAGAGCATTCAGAAGCCTCATATTTTAACTACACCTAAAAGCTGGTTTTAGCAGTCAATCAAAAAAATTATACCCTCTCCTGTGGATTGGGTATAAGTTTAATTTCTACGGAGTACCCCTTTAACATATGTTCCCCCCCCCCCATGTGTATAAAACTTATTACGGAATGGAGATATATCATGCCGAAACACTTATCCATAGGATAGGGGATAAGTTTTAGATCGTGGGGCGTCCCCGTTTGGCTATCTTCAGCTCTCTCATCGAGAAATATGGAGGGGACGTTCCTGGGGAGAGTCGGGGCCCCATACAGGAGATTGCGGGGTGTCCCAGCAGTCAGCCCCCCCTCCCCTGCGATCTTAAAGGGGTACTCCGCTGCTCAGCATTTGGAATAAACTGTTCCGCTGGAGCCGGTGCCGGGAGCTCGTGATGTCATAGCTCAGCCCCTTCATGACGTCACACCCCACCCCTTCAATGCAAATCTACGGGAGGGGGCGTGACGGCTGTCTTGCATTGAGGGGCGGGGCTATGACATCACGAGCTCCCGGCTCCAGCATTCCGAACAGTTTGTTCCAAACGCTGAGCAGCGGAGTACCCCTTTAAACCTGTGGATAGGGGATACATTTTTGGGCATGATACTTCTCCTTTTTTAAATGCAAACAAAAACACAGCCTGGACCCAAGGGTATAAAGCACTGGACACCAAACTGTGGACCTCCAGCTGTTGCAAAACTACAATTCCCAGCATGCCCACACAGCTAACTGGCAGATCATTTCTCCTTTAAGACATTTTACAGCGCTTCTGGTACTCGTAACAGTCGTCCCTCTCCACAGCCTGACTTGGCTGATAATAGAGAACAATAGCTGCGCTCAAGTCATCCTGATGACGGTTAAAACCTCATCCCCTTGTAAACACTGAGGCCTCATTCTTCCCCTGTATATAGCTTTTTTGCTGCAGTCATTGCTTTCTGCTTTATGAATAATAGATATTAATACATAGGAGAATGAGTGAAGTGGATGCAGCTCATTGTGGTTCGCTTCTTCCTACTCTAATTTCTCCGGAGGAAAAACTTGTGGAGATGAAACGGAGCCCCCCCCCCGGAACATCCCTCCTGCTCCTCTGCAGCTATCAGGGCTAAGGCAGTGTTTCCCAACCAGGGTACCTCCAGGTGTTGCTAAACTACAACTCCCAGCATGCCCAGACAGCCAGCTATCAGGGCTAAGGCAGTGTTTCCCAACCAGGGTACCTCCAGGTGTTGCAAAACAACAACTCCCAGCATGCCCAGACAGCCAGCTATCAGGGCTAAGGCAGTGTTTCCCAACCAGGGTACCTCCAGGTGTTGCAAAACAACAACTCCCAGCATGCCCAGACAGCCAGCTATCAGGGCTAAGGCAGTGTTTCCCAACCAGGGTACCTCCAGGTGTTGCAAAACTACAACTCCCAGCATGCCTGGACAGCCAGCTATCAGGGCTAAGACAGTGTTTCCCAACCAGGGTACCTCCAAGTGTTGCAAAACTACAACTCCCAGCATGCCTGGACAGCCTTTGGCTGTCCAGGCATGCTGGGAGTTGTAGTTTTGCAACACCTGGAGGCACCCTGGTTGGGAAACACTGGCCTGGGGAATGCTGCTATATAGAAATCTTCAGGCTTTCCGGACATGATGAGAGTTATAGTTTAGCATTTATGGTGAACACCGGTGTAGTGTATATACAGATAGCAGTTGTTCCTGGTTCTGGTGTTGTTTCCTGGATCTATAGGACGTTGTACTTTGTTACTGAACACACTTCCTTGAACATACATGGAGTCCCTTTGATGATTTCGATGTTTATTTCCTGCTAGTTATACTCCCAAAGTTCACCCCATCCACAGATCTCTTGTATTGGAACCATATTCACACCACATAGGACAATACAGTTTGTATTATGGATCTTGTTCGCTCAGATGATGGTTCTGTGTAATTTCACGGCCCGTTCATCCCTCTTTGGAGTTCTTGTAAATGTAGTGGAAGCACCTAATCCCTGGTTATGTGATTATATTCGGGGGCATTTATCATTGTTAAAGGGGTAGTCCAGTGGTGAAAATCCTAAGGATAGGGGAGAATTTTCAGATCCTGTAAGGGGCCCCGGCTTGCTGGCCAGATAGCGGGTGTCGACCACCGCACGAAGCGGCACCGGACACGCCCTCTCAATACAACTCTATGGCAGAGCCGGAGATTGCCGAAAGCAGCGCTCCGGCTCTGCCATAGTTGTATTGAGGGGGCGTGTCCGCTGCCGCTTCGTGCGGTGGTCAACATGCCCCCTTCCCACGGGCTGCCGGGGCCCCGTACAGGTGATCGCGGGGGGGGGGGGATATGTTTTTTCATCACTGGATATCGCCTTTCATTTGGTAAGCGAGTTTTGTAGGCTTTTTATTTTTTTTTATTGGCTTATGTATGACGGATCTATCATACTATCACAGGGGGTTGATAAATTGGCTCACATAAGAGAAAAACAATAAATCACTTTTGAATACCATCTTGACTTGACTTAAGAACAATTTTCAGCTTTGAAAAAAAGTGCTCTAATATATATATATATATATATATATATATATATATATATATATATATATTCTCCTTCAGCTGTTGCAAAACTACTACTCCCAGCATGCCTGGACAGGAGCACGCTATCAGGGCTAAGGCAGTGTTTCCCAACCAGGGTGCCTCCAGGTGTTGCAAAATAGATATAGATAGATAGATGCAAATCATAAAATATTGCAGTATCTTGTAATACCTTTTTTATTGGACTAACAGCAGTTTGTAGAGACAAGCATCACTGGACTAATACGGCTACTCAAATTTAATATATGTGTGTGTGTGTGTATATATATATATATATATATATATATATATATATATATATATATATATATATATATTAATTATAGTGTGTTACATTTTTTTTTTTTTTTTACCCCTAAATGTACAGAATCCATTACTAAGCCTGGGCTTAGCGTTAGCCCCAAAAACAGCTAGCACTAACCCCCAATTGTTACTCCGGTACCCACCACCACAGGGGTGCCAGGAAGAGCCGGTAGCAACAGTCCCCAGGGCGTAAAAAATGGCGCTCCTTGGCCTAGGCGGTAACAGGCTGACGTTATTTAGGCTGGGGAGGGCCAATAACTATGGTGCTCGCCCACCCTGGTAACATCAGGCTGTTGCTACTTGGTTGGCTTTTGGCTGGAAATAAAAATAGGAGGAACAAAAATCGCACAAAAATTTGCTTAGGTGCTAATGTGACTTTGTTTGTGACTTTTGTAAGCCAAAAAAAAAGCTCTAAATCCCTTGATAAGGTCCCCCCCCCCCCCCCCCCATTGAGTGTATTTATGGGTAAACAGATCCATTCTTAGTATGTATTATCTGTGTGAACTGCACTTTATTTTCACGGGACACGTGTTCTGTTACCATAATATTATAATATAATGGCCGAATTCTTCTGTGTGTTGGCGAAATAACTAAAATGTGTATTATTGTATTAGAAGTGATATTGTTATGATAAACATTTTCTTTATTATATAAAACCAATCATTCAGGATAAGCTGGGTATTCACCCCCATGGAGCAGCAACTCTAAAGGGGTGTTCTAGTTTTTTTTTTTTTATTTATTTATTTTTATTTAGAGGGGTCCTCCGGCCCTGAGACATCTTATCCCCTAGCCAAAGGATAGGGGATAAGATGTCTGACCGTGGGGATACCTCTGCTGGGGACCCCCGCAATCTTGCCGTTGGCACCAACCTCTTTGAGCTGCACGCCACGCAAACTGCCGGGTGCCGACCACGGGGCCGGAGTATCGTGACGTCACGACTCCGCCCCCTGTGATGTCACACCCCACTATGCAAGTCTATGGGAGGGGGACGTGACGGCCCCCTGCGGTCAGATATCTTATCCCCCTATCCTTTGGCTAGGGGATAAGATGTCATAGGGCCGGAATACCCCTTTAAGTCATGTGCTGCTGGTGGAATAGAAAAACATGAAAACATGCTTTCCCGATCCCCCTACATCACCGATTTTCCTCTGTCCAGTCCCCCGATTTGTCTTCTTCCTGGGAACTGTAGGGGGCCATATATATATATATATATATATATATATATATATATATATATATATATATATATATATATATATATATATATATATATATATATATATATATATTAATATAATATATATATATATTATAATATAATATAATAATTTTTTTTTTTTTTTTTTTTTTTTTCCCACTCCCCGCCAGTATTTTTCTAAAAAGACTGGAATATCTGTTAACCTACTTTACAATAGAGCAGGGCGGTCATATATTTAAACATTGGTCTTTGTATGGAAATGTTTGGCTAGAACACAGGACAAGAGGTGTTATCATAGGGGCGAGATGCTGAAGAGCAGAGACTTGTAACGTCACACATCCTTGACATTTATAGGATGTAAACGGTGTATGTGGCCTTGTAAAGATATAGGCATATGAGCAGTGCTGGGGTCACTATCTCAATATTTCATTTTAAATAGAGTTGTGATAAAGCTTTGCCCAATACAAGTAATGTTGTTGCAGCGACTTCTGCAAGATAAAATACCAGTGTTTTCTATGTGACTTGATAAAGGTGAAGTCTTTGTTGTGTGTGACAAGGAATTGTCTAGAGCAGTGGTCTCCAACCAGCGGATCTCTAGATGTTGCAAAACTACAACTCCCAGCATGCTGGGAGTTGTAGTTTTGCAACATCTGGAGGTCTAGAGCAATGGCCACCAACATTCCAGGTTTTTCATTAAAATAAGAAAAACAACAAATACCATGTGGCTGGTTGGCCACGTTCATACTACAGGTATCACAACTGGTAATAACAGATGATAACTGATGACCATCATCCGTAATTTTTAATGTTTTTTTTCTTCTGTAAAAATCCTGTTCATGCGTGATCATTCGTCATTACCAGTTACATCCGTTTTTTTTTTAATCAGGCTTTTAACCCTTTTTTTTTTTGTAAAGCTGTACTGATCCTGCTCATAACAAAAAACGGATGTTAAAAAACCTGACGAACTGATAACGGATGTTTTTTTTTGTTTTTTTCGAACATCCGGTTCTCATAGACTTCAATGTTAAATTTTAACGTCGTTTTTTTCACTTTTTTTTTTTTTTTTCCCGAACCAAAAATTTGTGCATGCACTGTCTTTTGTGCCGGCATAAATAAACTAACATTAGTAAAAACGGACATGCCTGATGCAAAAGGATGTTCAAAAAATCCCATTGACGTGAATGGGATTTTTTGACGGCCATTTTCAGGACTTTTTGCCACGGAGGTTTTTTACAGGATGTGAAAGGGGATTTAGATAATAAAAACAACAAAAAAAACCTCTTGAGTAAGGGCTGGTTCACATCACGTTTTCTCCCATACGGGAGCGCATACGGCAGGGGGGAGCTAAAATCTCGCTCTCCTGTATGTAATTCAATGAGCCGTCCGGAGTGAAACGTTCGGTTGGCTCATTGTTGCCCCGTATGCGCTTTTTTTCCCGGACCTAAAACTGTGGTCAACCACGGTTTCAGGTCCGGTTGTAATAGTGCTTACTGCGCAAAAATGAGCTGCCCGGACCGAATGTTTCACTCCTGTCGGCTCATTGAAATTAATTACATACGGGAGCGCATACGAAGGCATAGGGGAGCGCAAGGTTTTAGCTCTCCCCTGACGTATGCGCTCCCGTATGGGGGAAAACGTGATGTGAACCCAGCCTAAGGCTGGGTTCACACCACGTTTTTGCCATACTGTTTTCGATCAGTTTTTCTAAAGAAAACCATATGGCCCAAAAAAATGGATGGTACTGTATGGGGAAAAAGTAAACCGTATGCGTTTTTTAAACAGTATACTGTTTTTAAAAGTGCATAAGGTTCAGTCTGTTTTTATAACAAAAAAAGCCATACGTTTTTGAAAATGTTGTCCTTTTTTAATGGGAGGGGTGTTGGGTGGGGACTTTAGGATGCAAATGCGCATGTGCAAAGTAAAAACCGTGTACGGTTTCCCGTATGGAACCGTAATACATGTGCGTTTCCCATTGACGTCCATGTTTAAAAAAACATATGCGGTTGCAGTACGGTTCTTAAATCGGAGACAAAACCGTTAGTAACCATACTGCAACCGCATACGTTTTTTTTTTTTTTTTTTTTTAACATGGACGTCAATGGGAAACGCACATGTATACGGTTTTTACTATAAAAAGGGACTGAACCGTATGCACTTTTAAAAACGCGTCCGTTTTTTTTGCAATACGGTTTTCTTTGGAAAACTGATTTGAAAACAGTATGTCAAAAATGTGATGTGAACCCAACCTAAGAGAAACCTGTTTAGGTGGTTGGGGGGGGGAGCACGTGTAGCGGCCAGAAATGTATACGGTGCCCAGTTTTACAGTGAGTGGTCGCAGGTTTGCCGCTTATGTTTATGGCCGCACAGTATTTGCAGGTAAAAGTCGTGTTTTCAGTTTTAATAGACTTGTCATAAACAGCAGTGAAAGGAGAAACCCACGCAGGGAAGTCCTGTGCTACAAAGTATAGATGTTCTATAGTAACAATAGAACTGGTAATGAAGAAGTAGACGTGGTGAATAAAGCGTCCTGGTGCTCCCACATGAGTAGCAGTCACTGCAGTTTACTTCCGGCTCCTCGCATTCTGTACGGGCTCTTTAAGGAATGAGTAAGGCTATTACACATGGCAGGAAGATTAATGGACGGGCTTCACAGGATTGTACATCTTATCTGGTATCGTGTGCGGTTTCACTGAGATTATTCTTAGTCTGTTGTTCTGTTCAACCAGTGGGACTGAAACATCTGACTCTGGTGACTGACCTCGGCTTTTTCTTCGCCACGTCTAACATAATATGGGCGTTTTATAATGGCCTCGTATAGTAGACGGCTATCTACAGAGAGGGGAAAATGTTAGGCCAGAGATCTGTAGAATGACAGCGTCTCCAAACAATGGTTCTTATAACTGTTGTGACACAACTACTTTCAGCAAGTCCGGACAGTAACGTGTCCTATGCATTTTTGTTTCATGGCATTTTCGTCCATTGACTTGTGTATAGAAAGTTCCGCTGTGGTCACGGTGAAACTGCATTATTTGTCACCCGCAACACATGAACCTTTCCACAGTCAGGGTTGCATAATGTTTCCATTGACTTGTGTGGAGTTGCAGCTGTCGCATGATGCCTCCACGTTTTCACATCTGCCACTATATTCATTGTAATTCTATTGCATAAATCAGCAGTAGAAATCTTAGTGGTGACATCTTTATCACTTTCTGGTAACCCGTAGTTCTGCTGATCCGGACTTCTGCCATCTGGTGCCCCGCCACTATACACATTAGATGGTCAAGTTGTCTCGCTGAATTGGGCAGGTTTTGTCAACATATCTGTGTATGGCCAGCTTAAAGGGGTACTCAAGATTTAAATGTATGAAAGATCTCTAAAATGGCTACAATAGGCCACCTATTGTAGCCATTTTAGAGATCTTTCACTACCAGCCAGTACCCCCTACACTAACCAGTGGTACTGGCTGGTAGTGCGGGGGATGCTGATCAGTTTGGTCCTTACCGTGCCCGGTTCCACCATGCCGTCCGGCTGTAATCTTCTATTTTCGTAATATGCAAATGAGGTGTTAACTGGCACTCTGAAGTCAGTGTTTCTGGCCGCAGCGCCATCCAGCTCATCAATATTACTCCCCTCCCTCCGCCTCTCCCTCTTCTCCCCACTCTGTAATGAAGAGAAAGGGGAGGAATATTGATGAGCTGGGCGGCGCTGCTGACATCAGAGTGCCAGTTAGCCCAGCCGGTGCAAGTTAGCACCTCATTTGCATATTCCAAAAATAGAAGATAACAGCCAAACGTCGTGGCGGATCCGGGCACGATAAGGACCAAACTGATCAGCGTCCCCCACACTGCCAGCCAGTACCGCTGGTTAGTGTGGGGGGAGAAAGCGGACAGCTTTCCTTTTAAAGGACCTATTACATAGGGCAACTATTGGCCAAGTAGGCTGGCATCACCCTGTATATTAGGGTCAGTGATCAGCTGATTGGATCGTTCTGATGGGTTAAGGAAAAAAAAAAATTGTCCCTCACATATCCCTGTGTAATAGTGGATGCTCGGCTGATGTCTGATTAAAGCAAAGAGGGGTGCACAGATGATCCAGCAGTGGTTTAAGACCCCCCCCCCTACACAATAACTGAGCCATGTAATAGGCTCCGTAATCCATGGGATTGGTGCTCGTATACATTGTGGCTCAGGCTATATAATATGACTCTAAGGGCCTATTCACACGATGGAATTTTCAAGTAGAAGCATCACCCTTCACCCTGCAGAATATCCATATTCAGGGTTCCAGTGAAAGAATGAACATGTTTATTCTTTTGACAGAGTTTTGTATGGAAGTGTTCGGAAAAAAAAACAAAAAAAAACACTTTTCGGCCTTCAAAAATCATTCTTGGCGAATACAATAAACAGAGGAGGGGGGATGCGGCTGTAGTTTTTCTTTGTGAGACTACGTGCTGGGGAAGGACAATGGGTACAAATGTGGGGAAACTTTAGGCCTAATACAATTACACACCAGTGTATTTTGGGTCCGTATTGTACATATTGATCGTACAGTACACAGAACAACCACACGTGTTCCATTACTAGCTGTCTCGTCTACAATCTGCAACTTTGGAGAAAGCAGAGTGACCGGCCACAGACAAGACATACCAGAGCCTACAAGGGAGCAAGACATGCGAGTTAAACTTTAAATTTTGTCGATACTTACAGCATTTCTTGGCAAAAAAAAATCCAAAATTTTCATGAAACATATGAAAATTTAGTATTTTTCGAACTTTGAAGCTCTCTGCTTGTAAGAAAAGTGGACATTCCAAATAAATGATATGTTGATTCCCATATACAATATGTCTAGTTTGTGTTTGCATTATAAAGTTTACATGTTTTTACTTTTTGAAGACATTATAGGGCTTGTTAGTTTAGCAGCAATTTTCCAAATTTTCATGAAAATTTTTCAGGGACCAGTTCAGTTTTGAAGGGAATTTGAGGGTCTTTATGTTAGAAATACCCCATTATGAAAACTGCACCCCTTAAAGTATTCACAATGACATTCAGAAAGTTTAACCCTTTAGGTGTTTCACAGGAATAGCAGCAAAGTGGAGGAGAAAATTCAAAATCTTTATTTTTTACACTAACTTGTTCTTGTAAACCCATTATTTTCATTTTGCAAGGGGTAATGGGTAAAAATGTCCCCCATAATTTGTAACCCTATTTCTCTCGAGTAAGGAAATACCTCATATGTGGATGTAAAGTGTTTGGCGGGCGCAGTAGAGGGCTCAGAAGAGAAGGAGCGACAATGGGATTTTGGAGAGCGAATTTTGCTGAAATGGTTTTTGGGGGGGCATGTCTCATTTAGGAAGCTCCCATGGTGCAATGTGTATATGTAGTGGGGTGTATATGTAGTGTTTTACCCTTTATTTTGTGTAGGTGTAGTGTAATGTTTTTAGGGTACATTCACACAGGCGGGGGTTCACAGCAAGTTTCCCGCTGGGAGTTTGAACAAGGTAATTGCCAATACCGATAATGTCCAAAATCGTGAATATCGGCCAAACCGAAAATCGGTCGATCCCTAACTAGAACCTCTACATTATCACCTACAGTATAAGCCAAAAAAATTCCCAGAGTGCAATTCTAAAGGTGATAGCCCAAGATTTAAAGTAATGCCCTATTTACAGAATACTGTACAGAGAACTGGGGTATGTTGTCCCCTGAGTAAATGGAGCCGCAGCTCACATGCTCCGCCAGCTCTTCTCTTACTGTCTTTGGGACTTTTTGTCTTGGACATGTGCACATGTGGACGTTGCATTTATATTACAGCTTGTAAGAAGGAGAATGTAAAGAACATCCCCTGCACATTGTGCTCTCAATCACTGCCGTCTTGTGTTCTATCCTGTTGGCGGTGACTAATCTGAGGATGTTGAGTTACTCATAAACATTTTTCCTTTTTATGTTTATTCAGCATTTGATGTAGTGTTTTGTTGAACGCTCATTAGATGTCAGGGGATGCGATGAGTTACAGCAGGGAGGGGGGCAGAGCTCAGTGAGTGCACTCAGTAATAAACCACAGGGATAGTGCTCCAAACCTCGCAACCTTATACACTCTATAAATGCCATTCACACATTTGGGGGGCCTGCTTTGACTTTGATCCGTTTCTTCTTGCTAAAATAGTCACAATGATAAACTGATCACAATCAGTCCCCAAATGATCAGCTGTAATCTGTGGTGAAACGTAGGAGCATTAGGTTCTTAGATCCCCCCTGCACCCTCCCCACACAATGATAAATTCAGCGTGAGATGTAGCTGCTCTCTATTCTGGCTGATAGTTGAGGTACTGACCACAAGACTCTTCTATTAACTCAGTATTTCCTAGTAAGATAGTGAGCTGTACTCACTATTCTGCTGGTGAGGTCACTGTGTACATACATTACTTATCCTGTACTGATCCTGATTATATCCTGTATTATACTCCAGAGCTGTACTCACTATTCTGCTGGTGAGGTCACTGTGTACATACATTACATTACTTATCCTGTACTGATCCTGAGTTATATCCTGTATTATACTCCAGAGCTGTACTCACTATTCTGCTGGTGAGGTCACTGTGTACATACATTACATTACTTATCCTGTACTGATCCTGAGTTATATCCTGTATTATACTTCAGAGCTGTACTCACTATTCTGCTGGTGAGGTCACTGTGTACATACATTACATTACTTATCCTGTACTGATCCTGAGTTATATCCTGTATTATACTCCAGAGCTGTACTCACTATTCTGCTGGTGAGGTCACTGAGTACATACATTACATTACTTATCCTGTACTGATCCTGAGTTATATCTTGTATTATACTCCAGAGCTGTACTCACTATTCTGCTGGTGAGGTCACTGTGTACATACATTACATTACTTATCCTGTACTGATCCTGAGTTATATCCTGTATTATGCTCCAGAGCTGTACTCACTATTCTGCTGGTGAGGTCACTGTGTACATACATTACATTACTTATCCTGTACTGATCCTGAGTTATATCTTGTATTATACTCCAGAGCTGTACTCACTATTCTGCTGGTGAGATCACTGTGTACATACATTACTTATCCTGTACTGATCCTGAGTTATATCCTGTATTATACTCCAGAGCTGTACTCACTATTCTGCTGGTGAGGTCACTGTGTACATACATTACATTACTTATCCTGTACTGATCCTGATTATATCCTGTATTATACTCCAGAGCTGTACTCACTATTCTGCTGGTGAGGTCACTGTGTACATACATTACATTACTTATCCTGTACTGATCCTGATTATATCCTGTATTATACTCCAGAGCTGTACTCACTATTCTGCTGGTGAGGTCACTGTGTACATACATTACATTGTGTATGAAGAGTTAGGGGACAGAAAAGATTATGACTGCAGTATGGGGCTGCACAGGGTTTGTTTTCGGTAACCGTGGCGATTTATAAATCTACATTTAGAAGAAAGAAGATATTTTACAAGTGACAGTATCACATTTGTGTTTTTTGTGCTTTGTTTTGAGTTGCCAAGAAGGGACTGCGGCCGCTCTGTTATACTGTTTGGGGGAGAGAATTGTATTAGGAGGTGAAGATTTGGGCTTGGGACAGAAGCCTCCAGGTGCCGGTTATTTGTCGCTCACATCTGCACGTTAATTTTGGAAGTTGCAAAACTCTGCATCCTAATTGTTAAAAGGATAAGCAGCTGGAAAACCAAAATTGCGACACTAGCCACAGCATGAGGTTGCCACGTTCTGTTTTTTGACCTTTTGAACTTCTTCATGCTACAAGGATGCGGGGGTGAGGGCGTACATACGTGAGTCATGTTCATCACGGGTATTGTTGGGATTTTCTGAACTCGGTGTGTACTATGAAGGTTCTTTGCAAAATAGACTGGGAAAAATAAATTTTACTTAATTTAACAAATTTTATACATTAGTCATGGCCGTAAATGTCGGCACCCCTGAAATTTTTCAAGAAAATGAAGTATTTTTCACAGAAAAGGATTGCAGTAACACAGGTTTTGCTATACACATTTATTCCCTTTGTGTGTATTGGAACTAAACCAAAAAAGGAGGAAGAAAGCAAATTGGCTTCCTATAACCATCAAAAGCTTCTTACACCTCTCAGCCGGAATGTTGGACCACTCTTCCTATAACCATCAATAAGCTTCTTACACCTCTCAGCCGGAATGTTGGACCACTCTTCCTTTACAAACTGCTCCAGGTCTCTTATTGGACGGCGCCTTTTCCCAACAGTAATTATAAGATCTCTCCACAGGTGATCAATGGGATTTAGATCTGGACTCATTGCTGACACTTCAGGACTCTCCAGCGCTTTGTTGTCATCCATTTCTGGGGCTTTTTGACGTATGTTTGGGGTCATTGTCCTTCTGGAAGACCCAAGATCTCGGACACAAACCCAGCTTTCTGACACTGGGCTGTACAGTGCGACCCAAAATCCATTGGTAATCCTCAGATTTCATGATGTCTTGTACACATTCAAGGCCCCCAGTGCCAGAGGCAGCAAAACAACCCCAAACATCACTGACCTCCCCCATATGTCACTGTAGGTACTGTGTTCTTTTCTTTGTAGGCCTCATTCTGTTTTCGGTAAACAGTAGAATGATTTGCTTTACCAAAAAGCTCTATCTTGGTCTCATCTGTCCACAAGACGTTTTCCCAGAAGGATTTTGTCTTAGGCTGGGTTCACACAACTTTTTTGCAATACAGTTCCTGTATCAGGTTTTTGATAACAATTGGATTCCTCAAAACCTGACTTAAAAGTATCAAAACATGTGTACAGATTTTAATCCGTTTATGGTTAAAAATAGTATATGGTTTGAAAAATTATGTCCGGTTGCATCCGTTTTTAAGAAAAAAAGTATACGTTTTTAACTCTTCTTTCCATTATAAAGTTTCACTTGTTAGATTGAAATTCCAAGAAAAAAAACAGTGCAAAGTCAAACTGTATGGTGAAAACCGGATGGAACCGTATGCACATACAGTTCTGTACAGTTCCAATTGACTTCCATGTTAAAAAAAAAATACTTATACGTTTCAACACGGTTTTTCACCCGGACCAAAAACAGTTTGTAGGCTACGTTTTTGGGTACGGGAAAAAAAACCTGAAAAAAAACTACCGGATGTAAAGCGCACACAACCTAATGCATCTTTTGGCATACGGTTTTCAATGGAGAGTCAATGCCTATGGTTTTCAATACAGTTCCGTACGGTTTTCAAATTTAAAACATATACATCAACTGTGTTGCAAAAACATGGTGTGAACCCAGCCTTACTCAATTCATTTTTGCAAAATGTAGCCTTGCTTTTTTATGTCTGTGTCAGCAGTGGGGTCCTCCTGGGTCTCCTCCATAGTGGGGTCCTCCTGGGTCTCCTCCATAGTGGGGTCCTCCTGGGTCTCCGCCATAGTGGGGTCCTCCTGGGTCTCCGCCATAGTGGGGTCCTCCTGGGTCTCCGCCATAGTGGGGTCCTCCTGGGTCTCCGCCATAGTGGGGTCCTCCTGGGTCTCCGCCATAGTGGGGTCCTCCTGGGTCTCCGCCATAGTGGGGTCCTCCTGGGTCTCCGCCATAGTGGGGTCCTCCTGGGTCTCCGCCATAGTGGGGTCCTCCTGGGTCTCCGCCATAGTGGGGTCCTCCTGGGTCTCCGCCATAGTGGGGTCCTCCTGGGTCTCCGCCATAGTGGGGGTCCTCCTGGGTCTCCGCCATAGTGGGGGTCCTCCTGGGTCTCCGCCATAGTGGGGGTCCTCCTGGGTCTCCGCCATAGTGGGGGTCCTCCTGGGTCTCCGCCATAGTGGGGGTCCTCCTGGGTCTCCGCCATAGTGGGGGTCCTCCTGGGTCTCCGCCATAGTGGGGGTCCTCCTGGGTCTCCGCCATAGTGGGGGTCCTCCTGGGTCTCCGCCATAGTGGGGGTCCTCCTGGGTCTCCGCCATAGTGGGGGTCCTCCTGGGTCTCCGCCATAGTGGGGGTCCTCCTGGGTCTCCGCCATAGTGGGGGTCCTCCTGGGTCTCCGCCATAGTGGGGGTCCTCCTGGGTCTCCGCCATAGGGGGGGTCCTCCTGGGTCTCCGCCATAGGGGGGGTCCTCCTGGGTCTCCGCCATAGTGGGGTCCTCCTGGGTCTCCGCCATAGTGGGGTCCTCCTGGGTCTCCGCCATAGTGGGGTCCTCCTGGGTCTCCGCCATAGTGGGGTCCTCCTGGGTCTCCGCCATAGTGGGGTCCTCCTGGGTCTCCGCCATAGTGGGGTCCTCCTGGGTCTCCGCCATAGTGGGGTCCTCCTGGGTCTCCGCCATAGTGGGGTCCTCCTGGGTCTCCGCCATAGTGGGGTCCTCCTGGGTCTCCGCCATAGTGGGGTCCTCCTGGGTCTCCGCCATAGTGGGGTCCTCCTGGGTCTCCGCCATAGTGGGGTCCTCCTGGGTCTCCGCCATAGTGGGGTCCTCCTGGGTCTCCGCCATAGTGGGGTCCTCCTGGGTCTCCGCCATAGTGGGGTCCTCCTGGGTCTCCGCCATAGTGGGGTCCTCCTGGGTCTCCGCCATAGTGGGGTCCTCCTGGGTCTCCGCCATAGTGGGGTCCTCCTGGGTCTCCGCCATAGTGGGGTCCTCCTGGGTCTCCGCCATAGTGGGGTCCTCCTGGGTCTCCGCCATAGTGGGGTCCTCCTGGGTCTCCGCCATAGTGGGGTCCTCCTGGGTCTCCGCCATAGTGGGGTCCTCCTGGGTCTCCGCCATAGTGGGGTCCTCCTGGGTCTCCGCCATAGGGGGGTCCTCCTGGGTCTCCGCCATAGGGGGGTCCTCCTGGGTCTCCGCCATAGGGGGGTCCTCCTGGGTCTCCGCCATAGGGGGGTCCTCCTGGGTCTCCGCCATAGGGGGGTCCTCCTGGGTCTCCGCCATAGGGGGGTCCTCCTGGGTCTCCGCCATAGGGGGGTCCTCCTGGGTCTCCGCCATAGGGGGGTCCTCCTGGGTCTCCGCCATAGGGGGGTCCTCCTGGGTCTCCGCCATAGGGGGGTCCTCCTGGGTCTCCGCCATAGGGGGGTCCTCCTGGGTCTCCGCCATAGGGGGGTCCTCCTGGGTCTCCGCCATAGGGGGGTCCTCCTGGGTCTCCGCCATAGGGGGGTCCTCCTGGGTCTCCGCCATAGGGGGGTCCTCCTGGGTCTCCGCCATAGGGGGGTCCTCCTGGGTCTCCGCCATAGGGGGGTCCTCCTGGGTCTCCGCCATAGCGGGGTCCTCCTGGGTCTCCGCCATAGCGGGGTCCTCCTGGGTCTCCGCCATAGCGGGGTCCTCCTGGGTCTCCGCCATAGCGGGGTCCTCCTGGGTCTCCGCCATAGCGGGGTCCTCCTGGGTCTCCGCCATAGCGGGGTCCTCCTGGGTCTCCGCCATAGCGGGGTCCTCCTGGGTCTCCGCCATAGCGGGGTCCTCCTGGGTCTCCGCCATAGCGGGGTCCTCCTGGGTCTCCGCCATAGCGGGGTCCTCCTGGGTCTCCGCCATAGCGGGGTCCTCCTGGGTCTCCGCCATAGCGGGGTCCTCCTGGGTCTCCGCCATAGCGGGGTCCTCCTGGGTCTCCGCCATAGCGGGGTCCTCCTGGGTCTCCGCCATAGCGGGGTCCTCCTGGGTCTCCGCCATAGCGGGGTCCTCCTGGGTCTCCGCCATAGCGGGGTCCTCCTGGGTCTCCGCCATAGCGGGGTCCTCCTGGGTCTCCGCCATAGCGGGGTCCTCCTGGGTCTCCGCCATAGCGGGGTCCTCCTGGGTCTCCGCCATAGCGGGGTCCTCCTGGGTCTCCGCCATAGCGGGGTCCTCCTGGGTCTCCGCCATAGCGGGGTCCTCCTGGGTCTCCGCCATAGCGGGGTCCTCCTGGGTCTCCGCCATAGCGGGGTCCTCCTGGGTCTCCGCCATAGCGGGGTCCTCCTGGGTCTCCGCCATAGCGGGGTCCTCCTGGGTCTCCGCCATAGCGGGGTCCTCCTGGGTCTCCGCCATAGCGGGGTCCTCCTGGGTCTCCGCCATAGCGGGGTCCTCCTGGGTCTCCGCCATAGCGGGGTCCTCCTGGGTCTCCGCCATAGCGGGGTCCTCCTGGGTCTCCGCCATAGCGGGGTCCTCCTGGGTCTCCGCCATAGCGGGGTCCTCCTGGGTCTCCGCCATAGCGGGGTCCTCCTGGGTCTCCGCCATAGCGGGGTCCTCCTGGGTCTCCGCCATAGCGGGGTCCTCCTGGGTCTCCGCCATAGCGGGGTCCTCCTGGGTCTCCGCCATAGCGGGGTCCTCCTGGGTCTCCGCCATAGCGTTTAATTTCATTTAAATGTTGACAGTTTGCGCTGACTCTGATGCTCCCTGAGCCTGCAGGACAGCTTGAATATCTTTGGAACTTGTTTGGGGCTGCTTATCCACCATCCGGACTATCCTGCATTGACACCTTTCATCAATCGTTCTCTTCCGTCCACACCCAGGGAGATTAGCTATAGTGCCATGGGTTGTAAACTTCTTGATAATGTTGCGCACTGTGGACAAAGACAAATCTAGATCTCTGGAGATTGTTGATATTTTCCCACAATTTTGGTTCTCAAGTCCTCAGACAGTTCTCTTCTCCTCTTTCTGTTGTCCATGTTTAGTGTGGTACACACAGACACACAATGCAAAGACTAAGTGAACTTCTCTCCTTTTTATCGGCTTTCAGGTGTGATTTTTATATTGCCCACACCTGTTACTTGCCCCAGGTGAGTATAAAGGAACATCACATGCTTGAAACAATCTTATTTTTCCACAATTTTGTCCAGCCCATTTTTGGAGTTTGGTGACATTATGTCCAATTAGTGTTTTTTTTCCTCCCTTTTTTAGTTTAGTTCCAACACACACAAAGGGGATTTGTAGAGACAAGATTAAGATTTTATCTCTGGACTAAATACGGCTACTCAAATTTGCAGACAATAATACAATTTTTTTTAATTCTTTTTTTTTTTATATTAATTAAATAATATATAGTATATTGTAGAAGCCCACAGCAGATTCGATGAAAAAAAGTGATTCTTTATTTCATTAGAAAGTGTTTAACTAAAATAAGAAATTCAGCTACGTTTATGCAACCTCACATCGCCACTTTCAAGTGTGTGTATATATGTATGTGTGTGTGTATGTGTATGTGTGTGTGTGTGTATATACATATATATATATATATATATATATATATATATATATATATATATATATATATATATATATATATAATTTATTTTCTAAATGCTGTGTGAATTTGGTATAAGGGCATATTAAGTAAATACACATAAATTCATATAGTATAAAATATATTATTTTATATATAATTAAAAACTAATATATATTACATTAGTGTTTTAGAAGCGGTTTAAAATACAGTATAGATTTAAAGGGGTACTTCAGTGGAAAGCTATATATATATATGATCATCATCACAGATGAGTGAATAAACCACGATTTGTTGTGACTTTGGAGTGCCGCTTCTGCTTCTTTGTGGATATTACATTGGGGGTGGATATAGTGCTAGGAGAGTCTTAGGACTGTATCCACCTTTTCCACCCCTCGGGAGCACCTGAAAGCTGAACTAATTTATGCAGGAAAAGCCATCAACTGCCGAGCCGGGAAGTTCGTGACGAATTGAATTTACTGTAAGTTCGCTCGTCTCTAATAGCTACATTCAGAAACTCAAATTTATCTTCCATTATAATCACATTTCCATTTTAATTTTAATTTTTACAAAAATTAAATACAAATGTAATATTTTATGAGATATAGGATATAGGGATCGACCAATATCTATTTAAAAAAAATTTTTTTTTTTTTTTTTTTTTTTTTTTTAGGGCTGATACCAATAATCTGTGGACTTAAGGCCGATAGCCGATAACTTATACCGGAATATCAGTATAAGTTATCGGCTATTTCAGCACCCACCGCCGCTGCCCCCCCCCTCTGCCTATTCTCCTATTGGTCAGAGACCGCCGCCCTCTTCTCTCCCCCTGCCTGTCCTTAGTCAAACCACCGCCGCTGCCCCATTGCCTCCCCCATCCCCGGTTTTATAATTACCTGTTCCCGGGGTCCGCGCTACTTCTGGCTCCAGCGGCGTCCTGCGCTGTCACTGTGCGCACTGATGGTGACGTCGCGTCGAGGACGTCACTCGTTATTGCACAGCGTAACGCAGGACGCAGCAGGAGCCAGAAGTAGCGCGGACCCCGGGAACAGGTAATTATAAAAATGGGGCCAGTGCGGTGGGGGTGCGATGCGGGGGGCTGAACATTATCGGATGCCGATAACGTCCAAAATCGTGAATATCGGACGATATCGGCCAAACCGATAATCGGTCGATCCCTAATAGGATAACACTGGGTGTAGCCATGGCAACGGGAAGTTAAAATCGACCACTGTTTACACTGCTGGCTGCATCCAGAGAAGTGAACAAGATAGAAGTAGAATTAGATGGCAGGATCATCCTACACCAGTGTTTGCCAACATAAGGCTTGTCATGCAACATATTGTAATTTGTTACCTTCTTCATGCTTGGTACGGCAGGATACATATAGTGATTTTTATATATTCTTGGTGAATGTTCCATGAAGTATGAGCCTCTGCATTAAGTGTGCGCTCCCCCTCACCCTCTCCCCCGCTGTATAGATGTTGTAACATGATGAATGTATTTTTCGCCATATAAACGCACTTTTTCTTCCCCAAAACTGGGTGGGGGGGTGGGAAAGTTGGTGCGTCTTATACGGTGAATACACACCTATCGCGGCGGTCCCTGCGGCCATCAACGGCCGGGACCCCCGGCTAATACAGGACATCACCGATCGCGGTGATGCCCTGTACTAACCCTTCAGACGTGACGATTAAAGCTGACCGCCGCGTCTGAAGCGAAAGTGACACTAACCCGGCTGCTCAGTCGGGCTGTTCGGGACCGCCACGGTGAAATTGCAGGACACCGGTAGGGACCTTACGTGCCTCCTTGGTGTCTGCTCCGTGCTGGGATCCGCTGCATTGCGGCGCTCTCCTTCGTCGTTGCGCACGCCGTCCCGCCATCTAATAGGAGCGGCTTGCGTAGCGACGTGATGACGGTGACAGAGAGCGAGGATACCGGGGAAGAAGACGTCCGGAGCGTCGGGGACCCCACGGGGACAGCGATGGAGCGACATCCAGGGCAGCGGTGACGAGCGGTGATGGTCCGGAGCGGCGGGGACACGTGAGTATTACCTCCTATCCAGTGGTCTTACCTGCGGACCTCCAGATGTTGCAAAACTAAAACTCCCAGCATGCCCGGACAGCCGTTGGCTGTCCGGGCATGCTGGGAGTTGTAGTTTTGCAACATCTGGAGGTCCGCAGGTTGACGATCACTGTTGGGTTCAGAATCTTTTTTTTTTTTTTTTTCTTCTAGATTTTGCACCTATAAAATTGGGTGCGTCTTATATGCCGGTGCATCCTATAGGGCGAAAAATACGGTAAGTGCTGGATACACTCATACCAGCTCCTTGAAGGATTAGCGTACACCGTCTGCGTTCTTCAGTACGGTCAGCCGGCCACGTGCCGCGTCCAGGAAGCAGATTGTCTGTAAATTTTTATTTATTTTTTTTGTCCTGGCATCCCGGACGGCTCCCAGGAGGAGGGGGATGTTCTCCAAGTGACAAGCAGGGATGTTTACATTCATGATAAGAGAAAAAAAAAATTAGTAGATAACATAAACTCCAGCTGTTGCAAAACTACAACTCCCAGCATACCCGGAACAAGATAGAAGTAGAATTAGACGGCAGTATCATTCTACACCAGAGTTTTCTAACAGAGCGCCACCAGCTGTTGCAAAACGACAACTCCCAGCATGCCCGGACAGCCTTTGGCTGTCCGGGCATGCTGGGAATTGTAGTTTTGCAACAGCTGGAGAAAGTTTGGAAAACACGAACTTAGTGCAAAACCTTCTGAAAGCTCTTTGGAATTCTATACACAAAGGGCCTAATTTATTAAAGGGGTACTCCGGTGAAAACCTTTTTTCTTTTAAATCAACTGGTGGCAGAAAGTTAAACATTTGTAAATGACTTCTATTGAAAAATCTTAATCCTTCCAGTACTTATTAGCTGCTGAATGCTACAGAGGAAATTCCTTTCTTTTTGGAACACTGATGACATCACGAGCACAGTGCTCTCTGCTGACATCTCTGTCCATTTTAGCAACCATGCATAGCAGATGTATGCTAAGGGCAGCATGGTGGCTCAGTGGTCAGCACTGATGCCTTGCAGAGCTGGGGACTTGGGTTCAAATCCCACTAAGGACAACAATAAATAAAGCATAATAATTATTATTATTATAACCTCAGCAGAGAGAACTGTGGTCGTGATGTCATCAGAGAGCATTCCAAAAAGACATTAATTTCCTCTGTAGTATTCAGCAGCTAATAAGTACTGGAAGGATTAAGATTTTTTAATAGAAGTAATTTACAAATATGTTTAACTTTCTGCCACCAGTTGATTTAAAAGAAAAAAGGTTTTCACCGGAGTACCCCTTTAAGGCTTTTCCAAGTAGCTTTTGTAATTTTTTTTAATTAAAAAACTTTTTTTTTTTTTTTTTTTTTTGTCACACAGGTTTTTGGGCATCAGAATTTACTACAAAAAAGAAATTACGTTTTAAATATTGAACCTGTTAAATGTTTCCGCTGATTCCGCTCGGAAGTGCATTGCCGCCTATGGAGACGGCACATTTCTGATTGGTCCCAGTGCCGCCGCATCAAGTAAATGTGCAGAATGTCGGTCGGTCCGTCCGTATTTTTCCAGATACAGGACCTTACTCAGAAAACCTGATAAAGGGGCCAAAAGTGTTGTGTCCCTGACATTTTCAAGAAAAAAAAAAAATTACATAAAATGTGGTGAATTTGAGCTATAGAAATCCCAAAAGCTCAAAGCAGGTGTTTTACATTTTTTTTTATAAATAAGGGAAAAGCGCAAAATGAGTAAATAACATGGGATAAAAAAACACAAAAAAACGGCACTTCTCCACCTTTAGTAAATGAGTTGTTCGGCAGTAGTTTGCTTAATTCTGAAACTGCGCCATTCCTCTCCATAGTATGTATCTGGTATCTTATTTACCTAAAGCCAAAAAAAAAAAAACCTTGTTTGATCATAAAAAAACAAAGGATAAGGAGCAGCACTCTGGAAATTATAGGTCGAAGATGGGTGCACACGGTCGGAATCCCAGGTCACGGGAGACACTTCACAATGTAGAAAGGATAAGACTGTAGCACTCCAATAAGATGAAAAGTGAATGTGGCTTTATTCCAATTCAAACATCAAGGCAACGTTTCAGCTGCACGCAGGCAGCCTTTGTCAAGCAGTTACATAGTGCACATGGTGCGGTATATATATGGTGGAAGGACATGACGTCACAATTACATCACATCATTAGCATATCAAAACAAACAATCAATATATATTATATTACATCATAATCATTGTATATCAGGCAGTAGTGAACTACAAGTGCATATTAGGTGTACAGTGGTAATAAACGTAAGAGAATGTGAAGAGAACTCACAACGTAAATCTACAGAGACGGGATCACTGGGCGGGTCCTGCGTGATGTAACAGAAGAGCATCGGGCGCTCCGTCCTATGGCGGAGTGGCGCGCGATGTTCAATGCAGCAGAGAAATGCTTGGACCGCAACCGGAAGGTGGGGTTGGAACGCAACCGGAAATGGTGCGATCGCACCCAATCGCATGGGTGGAAAAGAGCAGAGGAGACTGCAGTTCGGGCATGGGGGGATGTCGCGCACGCGCAGTGAGTGGGTATCACATGCGCATGCGCAGAGAGAGCAAGGAAGCATGTCTGGCCATTATTGTTGAGGGCAGCTGAAAGGGCAAAAATAAAATAAGAGAAAATAATAAAGAAGGTAATAAAGAAGTGGCGGAGCAGCAGGAGTATGAATAGGGGTGCACCTAAAAATAGTTGTTGTACTGTGTAAGGGCGAAAAGTCTTATATATATCTCTCGCCTAGCACAGACAGCAATGGATAAATGGGGCCACACAAGCAGAACCATGCATACTGGACACTGCACTCTGGACCCTCTCTAGGGAGTTGGGAGACCTGCCGAAAGGATCCCCAACATACAGATGGAGGGAAGGGACTACCTCTATATAGATAGGGGAGTCCTGCCCACCAAACCCCAGTCACTGAGGGTGGCCTTTATTTGATGCCCACGCCAGAAGTGTCCATCAAGTACTCGCACACGTCGCTGGCCCACCTATAATGAAGGTAAGTAAGGGGTGCACCAATTAGAATATAGAAAATATGCTCCACCACTGCGGTTAAGAAATTGCAACAGGGGAAAACGACAGGCATGAAAAGCAGGCCATATAAGTGTAGGAAAAATATAGGAGAATAAAAAGTAAATAAAAATAATGCATAAAAAAGAATAATGAAGGCAAAAAATGAAATAAAATAGAACTGATGAAGTTTTTCCGGTTGCTGTTCAAGGTGAGAGGAGCAGGTGAATATAGGTCACGCAGGATCCGTTCCGCCGTCTCTGTGGGAAGGAAATAAAAGGAGGAGATAAATCATCTCGAATGGCAATATGTAAACATACATACTCAGGGGGGCAATCTACAAGACAACAGAGTGTCTGGGGTAACTTAGAGGTTAGAAATAGGAAAATCAATATTCAGGCCGTTAGGTTTAAGACATTTTAATTCAAAGATCCACCATAGTTCTCGTTTATGTAGTAAGGCCATTCGGTTACCACCTCTTTTGAGAGGAGGAATATGGTCGAGAAGTACAAAACGTAAATCACGTTCAGAATGGCCGGACTCAATAAAGTGTTTCGGGACTGGGAGATCCAATCTCCCCTTGCGGATTGTGTACCGGTGTTGATTGAATCTGGTACGGAACTCACCGGTTGTTTCCCCCACATACAAAAGATTGCAGGGACAGAGTAAAGCGTAAATGACAAAACTGGAGGTACATGTGAGGTAATGTCTCAACGTATAAATTTTACCGGAGTTGGGGTGTAGAAAAGTGGGACCTTTTATCATTTTGGGACAGTTGATGCAGTGACAGCATGGATAGCTGCCTCTGCTTCTCACTGTCAGGTAGCGTTGTCCTGTGCGGGATTTATCTGCCACATCTGCCTTAACAAGCCTGTCACGTAAGTTGGGTGGTCTTCTATATGACATGAGAGGTGGTACTTGGAACTCTTGAATATGTGGGAAAGCCTGTTTGAGTAGGGGCCAGTGTTGTCGGATAATGGATGAAATTTGACTGGATTTGTCGCAAAACTGTGTGACAAATGCAATGCGGTTAGAGGGGGACTTAGTTTTTGGTTGATGAATCAGGGACTGACGGTCCATCGCTAGGACTTCCTGTTTGCATTGTGCAGTAAGTTTTTTGGGGTAACCCCGTTTAGAGAAATTGGAGGCCATCTTATCCAGTGTGTCAGAGATCAGATGTTGGTCACTGACGATCCTACGAGCCCTAACCATCTGACTGCGGGGGAGAGACTTAATCATGGGGCGTGGATGATGACTAGAAAAGTGGAGAATCGAGTTACAATCAGTGGGTTTGGTAAAGAGACTGGTGGTTAGTGTGCCTTCGCTAACAGAGACCAAGGTGTCTAGAAACTGAATAGAAGAGTGAGAGAAATTGAGAGTAAACTGAATGTGTGGACAGATAGAGTTAAGGAAAGACTGAAAAGAAAGCAGAGACTCGTCGGAACCGCACCAAATGAGGAACACATCGTCGATGTATCGCCACCACCCCAGCACTTGGCTGAAGTGGTGGGATACATAGACGTGTGACTCTTCCAGCGACGCAACAAAGATGTTGGCGTACGTTGGGGCCACATTGGTCCCCATGGCGGTTCCGGCGATTTGTGCATAAAATGTGTCATTGAACAAAAAATAGTTGTTAGAGAGAACAAAATCGAGAAGAGAGATAATAAACTGAGTTTCAGGTAAAGAGAAATCAGGAGTAATAGCGTGAGTGACTGCTGCGATGCCTTCCGCATGGGGGATTGAGGTGTACAGGGACACTATATCGAGGGATGCTAGTGTGACATCCCTCGGTAATGGTACTGATTCAAGTTTTAATAGAAAATCAGAGGTGTCTCTAAGGAATGATTTAGCACGAGTGGCATATGGGCGTAGAAGCTGGTCAAGAAAAATGGAGGCATGACTAGTGATGGAGTCCCTCCCGGAGACAATTGGTCGTCCGGGAGGGTCCACCAAGGACTTATGAATTTTGGGTAATAGGTAGAGAATTGGTGTCACCGGGTGCGAAACCATCAGAAAAGAACAAAGGTTATCGTCAATCAATTGTTGGTCGAGAGCAGGAGTAAGTATAGCTGCTAATTTACGTTCAATATCATTGATAGGGTCTCTGGACAGTTGTTTATATGTACTGTGGTCATTAAGCTGGCGTAAGGCCTCGCAAATGTATTTGCTGCGGTCGAGGACAACTATTGCGCCTCCTTTGTCGGCAGGTTTTAAAATCAAATTATGGTCCTGCATAAAGGATTGTAAGGCTAAGATTTGCTGGGAAGTAAGGTTAGGATGCTTAAGTTGACCCGGACTAGATCTTAGTGTAGCAACATCTTGGTTAACAAAAGTACAGAAAGTATCAAGTATACTGTTGTTAACAGTAGGAGTAAATTTACTTTTCTTGGGTAAAGCAAAATCATCAAATTTAAAGGAAATCTTAGCTGATTCTGCGGGTGTGGTTCCAGGCCCCACAAGAGCATGGTTGGGGTCAGAGAACCAGAGCCGCAGTTTCAGTTTACGAAAAAACTGTTGTAAATCAATTTCAAGAGAAAACCAATCTACTCTGTTAGCGGGGCAAAAATTTAAACCTTTACTCAAAACATCGAGTTGATCATGAGACAAATTAATTGAAGAAATATTTACCACGTTTTGTTTTGACGTTTCGTGGTCACTTTCACTGGTTGGGCTTTGGGGGGACGTCCCCTTGTTCTTCCTACGCCTCCATTGTTTGCTTCCTCCCCGTCTGGTGGGTCGCTTAAAGGTGGACGAGGTCCTAAAAAAGACTGGCTATTATGTTTAAGTCCATGTGGGCCGGTGGTAGTGTCCGTTGAAGAAGAGGTTTGTGCAGTCCGAATGTCCTGATTCTTAAAGTCTCTAATCCGCTTGGAACGTTTGTTGGTGACATCATTCCATGTGTACACACGGGCATTCTCATAGTCAAGGCTGTCCCTGTGCCATTTATGGCGTTTAAAGTTCTCTTGCTCGCTCCTCGATTTTTGGAGGGAGCCAATTTGTTTTTGCATAAAGGTATCAACCTCAGTGGAGGAGGAGGATGATTTTAAAGTATCCTCCAGTGAAGTCATTTTAGTGCGTGTAGTAACAATGTCTCTCTGGAGAAAGTCGATATTAAGCAAAATAAGTTCAAGAGAGAATCGATTAGCAATAGATTCATATTTGGTCCGGTATTCTGGGTCACTTGTATATGCATTGTCCTGTGGTTGTACCCTAAGGCCACGGGGAATCCTTTGGGTTTTAAAATATTCGCCCAAGGTGGTAAGATGTAAGGTTAAAGACAACATTTTGCGAGATTCCATTTCATATAGACGTTGAATATCGTTGACAGAAGGGGTATGAAGGAAAGTAGCGTCCCCATCAACACAGGACAGAAGTCTGTCAATGTCCCCATCTGAGTAGGTAGATGTTGTAGTTGGTGCCACAGTACCTGTTGGTAAGGAGATGGAAGATGCATCCATATTGAAGGTGTTGAAATCCAACTGTAGGTGCAAGCTCTGATGACCAGTAGCAAAACAAAGGATAAGGAGCAGCACTCTGGAAATTATAGGTCGAAGATGGGTGCACACGGTCGGAATCCCAGGTCACGGGAGACACTTCACAATGTAGAAAGGATAAGACTGTAGCACTCCAATAAGATGAAAAGTGAATGTGGCTTTATTCCAATTCAAACATCAAGGCAACGTTTCAGCTGCACGCAGGCAGCCTTTGTCAAGCAGTTACATAGTGCACATGGTGCGGTATATATATGGTGGAAGGACATGACGTCACAATTACATCACATCATTAGCATATCAAAACAAACAATCAATATATATTATATTACATCATAATCATTGTATATCAGGCAGTAGTGAACTACAAGTGCATATTAGGTGTACAGTGGTAATAAACGTAAGAGAATGTGAAGAGAACTCACAACGTAAATCTACAGAGACGGGATCACTGGGCGGGTCCTGCGTGATGTAACAGAAGAGCATCGGGCGCTCCGTCCTATGGCGGAGTGGCGCGCGATGTTCAATGCAGCAGAGAAATGCTTGGACCGCAACCGGAAGGTGGGGTTGGAACGCAACCGGAAATGGTGCGATCGCACCCAATCGCATGGGTGGAAAAGAGCAGAGGAGACTGCAGTTCGGGCATGGGGGGATGTCGCGCACGCGCAGTGAGTGGGTATCACATGCGCATGCGCAGAGAGAGCAAGGAAGCATGTCTGGCCATTATTGTTGAGGGCAGCTGAAAGGGCAAAAATAAAATAAGAGAAAATAATAAAGAAGGTAATAAAGAAGTGGCGGAGCAGCAGGAGTATGAATAGGGGTGCACCTAAAAATAGTTGTTGTACTGTGTAAGGGCGAAAAGTCTTATATATATCTCTCGCCTAGCATAGACAGCAATGGATAAATGGGGCCACACAAGCAGAACCATGCATACTGGACACTGCACTCTGGACCCTCTCTAGGGAGTTGGGAGACCTGCCGAAAGGATCCCCAACATACAGATGGAGGGAAGGGACTACCTCTATATAGATAGGGGAGTCCTGCCCACCAAACCCCAGTCACTGAGGGTGGCCTTTATTTGATGCCCACGCCAGAAGTGTCCATCAAGTACTCGCACACGTCGCTGGCCCACCTATAATGAAGGTAAGTAAGGGGTGCACCAATTAGAATATAGAAAATATGCTCCACCACTGCGGTTAAGAAATTGCAACAGGGGAAAACGACAGGCATGAAAAGCAGGCCATATAAGTGTAGGGAAAATATAGGAGAATAAAAAGTAAATAAAAATAATGCATAAAAAAGAATAATGAAGGCAAAAAATGAAATAAAATAGAACTGATGAAGTTTTTCCGGTTGCTGTTCAAGGTGAGAGGAGCAGGTGAATATAGGTCACGCAGGATCCGTTCCGCCGTCTCTGTGGGAAGGAAATAAAAGGAGGAGATAAATCATCTCGAATGGCAATATGTAAACATACATACTCAGGGGGGCAATCTACAAGACAACAGAGTGTCTGGGGTAACTTAGAGGTTAGAAATAGGAAAATCAATATTCAGGCCGTTAGGTTTAAGACATTTTAATTCAAAGATCCACCATAGTTCTCGTTTATGTAGTAAGGCCATTCGGTTACCACCTCTTTTGAGAGGAGGAATATGGTCGAGAAGTACAAAACGTAAATCACGTTCAGAATGGCCGGACTCAATAAAGTGTTTCGGGACTGGGAGATCCAATCTCCCCTTGCGGATTGTGTACCGGTGTTGATTGAATCTGGTACGGAACTCACCGGTTGTTTCCCCCACATACAAAAGATTGCAGGGACAGAGTAAAGCGTAAATGACAAAACTGGAGGTACATGTGAGGTAATGTCTCAACGTATAAATTTTACCGGAGTTGGGGTGTAGAAAAGTGGGACCTTTTATCATTTTGGGACAGTTGATGCAGTGACAGCATGGATAGCTGCCTCTGCTTCTCACTGTCAGGTAGCGTTGTCCTGTGCGGGATTTATCTGCCACATCTGCCTTAACAAGCCTGTCACGTAAGTTGGGTGGTCTTCTATATGACATGAGAGGTGGTACTTGGAACTCTTGAATATGTGGGAAAGCCTGTTTGAGTAGGGGCCAGTGTTGTCGGATAATGGATGAAATTTGACTGGATTTGTCGCAAAACTGTGTGACAAATGCAATGCGGTTAGAGGGGGACTTAGTTTTTGGTTGATGAATCAGGGACTGACGGTCCATCGCTAGGACTTCCTGTTTGCATTGTGCAGTAAGTTTTTTGGGGTAACCCCGTTTAGAGAAATTGGAGGCCATCTTATCCAGTGTGTCAGAGATCAGATGTTGGTCACTGACGATCCTACGAGCCCTAACCATCTGACTGCGGGGGAGAGACTTAATCATGGGGCGTGGATGATGACTAGAAAAGTGGAGAATCGAGTTACAATCAGTGGGTTTGGTAAAGAGACTGGTGGTTAGTGTGCCTTCGCTAACAGAGACCAAGGTGTCTAGAAACTGAATAGAAGAGTGAGAGAAATTGAGAGTAAACTGAATGTGTGGACAGATAGAGTTAAGGAAAGACTGAAAAGAAAGCAGAGACTCGTCGGAACCGCACCAAATGAGGAACACATCGTCGATGTATCGCCACCACCCCAGCACTTGGCTGAAGTGGTGGGATACATAGACGTGTGACTCTTCCAGCGACGCAACAAAGATGTTGGCGTACGTTGGGGCCACATTGGTCCCCATGGCGGTTCCGGCGATTTGTGCATAAAATGTGTCATTGAACAAAAAATAGTTGTTAGAGAGAACAAAATCGAGAAGAGAGATAATAAACTGAGTTTCAGGTAAAGAGAAATCAGGAGTAATAGCGTGAGTGACTGCTGCGATGCCTTCCGCATGGGGGATTGAGGTGTACAGGGACACTATATCGAGGGATGCTAGTGTGACATCCCTCGGTAATGGTACTGATTCAAGTTTTAATAGAAAATCAGAGGTGTCTCTAAGGAATGATTTAGCACGAGTGGCATATGGGCGTAGAAGCTGGTCAAGAAAAATGGAGGCATGACTAGTGATGGAGTCCCTCCCGGAGACAATTGGTCGTCCGGGAGGGTCCACCAAGGACTTATGAATTTTGGGTAATAGGTAGAGAATTGGTGTCACCGGGTGCGAAACCATCAGAAAAGAACAAAGGTTATCGTCAATCAATTGTTGGTCGAGAGCAGGAGTAAGTATAGCTGCTAATTTACGTTCAATATCATTGATAGGGTCTCTGGACAGTTGTTTATATGTACTGTGGTCATTAAGCTGGCGTAAGGCCTCGCAAATGTATTTGCTGCGGTCGAGGACAACTATTGCGCCTCCTTTGTCGGCAGGTTTTAAAATCAAATTATGGTCCTGCATAAAGGATTGTAAGGCTAAGATTTGCTGGGAAGTAAGGTTAGGATGCTTAAGTTGACCCGGACTAGATCTTAGTGTAGCAACATCTTGGTTAACAAAAGTACAGAAAGTATCAAGTATACTGTTGTTAACAGTAGGAGTAAATTTACTTTTCTTGGGTAAAGCAAAATCATCAAATTTAAAGGAAATCTTAGCTGATTCTGCGGGTGTGGTTCCAGGCCCCACAAGAGCATGGTTGGGGTCAGAGAACCAGAGCCGCAGTTTCAGTTTACGAAAAAACTGTTGTAAATCAATTTCAAGAGAAAACCAATCTACTCTGTTAGCGGGGCAAAAATTTAAACCTTTACTCAAAACATCGAGTTGATCATGAGACAAATTAATTGAAGAAATATTTACCACGTTTTGTTTTGACGTTTCGTGGTCACTTTCACTGGTTGGGCTTTGGGGGGACGTCCCCTTGTTCTTCCTACGCCTCCATTGTTTGCTTCCTCCCCGTCTGGTGGGTCGCTTAAAGGTGGACGAGGTCCTAAAAAAGACTGGCTATTATGTTTAAGTCCATGTGGGCCGGTGGTAGTGTCCGTTGAAGAAGAGGTTTGTGCAGTCCGAATGTCCTGATTCTTAAAGTCTCTAATCCGCTTGGAACGTTTGTTGGTGACATCATTCCATGTGTACACACGGGCATTCTCATAGTCAAGGCTGTCCCTGTGCCATTTATGGCGTTTAAAGTTCTCTTGCTCGCTCCTCGATTTTTGGAGGGAGCCAATTTGTTTTTGCATAAAGGTATCAACCTCAGTGGAGGAGGAGGATGATTTTAAAGTATCCTCCAGTGAAGTCATTTTAGTGCGTGTAGTAACAATGTCTCTCTGGAGAAAGTCGATATTAAGCAAAATAAGTTCAAGAGAGAATCGATTAGCAATAGATTCATATTTGGTCCGGTATTCTGGGTCACTTGTATATGCATTGTCCTGTGGTTGTACCCTAAGGCCACGGGGAATCCTTTGGGTTTTAAAATATTCGCCCAAGGTGGTAAGATGTAAGGTTAAAGACAACATTTTGCGAGATTCCATTTCATATAGACGTTGAATATCGTTGACAGAAGGGGTATGAAGGAAAGTAGCGTCCCCATCAACACAGGACAGAAGTCTGTCAATGTCCCCATCTGAGTAGGTAGATGTTGTAGTTGGTGCCACAGTACCTGTTGGTAAGGAGATGGAAGATGCATCCATATTGAAGGTGTTGAAATCCAACTGTAGGTGCAAGCTCTGATGACCAGTAGCAAAACAAAGGATAAGGAGCAGCACTCTGGAAATTATAGGTCGAAGATGGGTGCACACGGTCGGAATCCCAGGTCACGGGAGACACTTCACAATGTAGAAAGGATAAGACTGTAGCACTCCAATAAGATGAAAAGTGAATGTGGCTTTATTCCAATTCAAACATCAAGGCAACGTTTCAGCTGCACGCAGGCAGCCTTTGTCAAGCAGTTACATAGTGCACATGGTGCGGTATATATATGGTGGAAGGACATGACGTCACAATTACATCACATCATTAGCATATCAAAACAAACAATCAATATATATTATATTACATCATAATCATTGTATATCAGGCAGTAGTGAACTACAAGTGCATATTAGGTGTACAGTGGTAATAAACGTAAGAGAATGTGAAGAGAACTCACAACGTAAATCTACAGAGACGGGATCACTGGGCGGGTCCTGCGTGATGTAACAGAAGAGCATCGGGCGCTCCGTCCTATGGCGGAGTGGCGCGCGATGTTCAATGCAGCAGAGAAATGCTTGGACCGCAACCGGAAGGTGGGGTTGGAACGCAACCGGAAATGGTGCGATCGCACCCAATCGCATGGGTGGAAAAGAGCAGAGGAGACTGCAGTTCGGGCATGGGGGGATGTCGCGCACGCGCAGTGAGTGGGTATCACATGCGCATGCGCAGAGAGAGCAAGGAAGCATGTCTGGCCATTATTGTTGAGGGCAGCTGAAAGGGCAAAAATAAAATAAGAGAAAATAATAAAGAAGGTAATAAAGAAGTGGCGGAGCAGCAGGAGTATGAATAGGGGTGCACCTAATAATACTAAAAAATAATAATAATACAAAAATTATAATAATAATAATAATAATAATAAAAATAATAATAAAAATAACAAAAATAAAAATAACAAAAATAAAAATAACAAAAATAAAAATAACAAAAATAAAAATAACAAAAATAAAAATAACAAAAATAATAATACAAAAAATAAAAAAAAAATAAAAAAAATAATTAATATGAAGATATAATAATAATAATAAAAATAATTTAAAAATAATTTAAAAATAATTATAATAAAAATAATTATTAATTATGTATTTGCCAGTGTAACAATGCACCTGTGCGGATGTAACCATGATGGCGGGATACTGACAGTAGCGTGCGTATTATCACTTTACTATGTGTGGGTGCCTTGAGGTCATGTATACTTCTGATGGCTATTAAATTCCACTTTTCTGGCAAGTCAAGGGTTTCTTAGTTTTAAGATTAAAGGATTTTATGAAGCATTGTTCAGTAATAATTTGATATTCTATTTTGCCCGATCTTTCTAATCTCCTCCGTTTTTTTGTTTTTTTTAGTACATTATGCCGGGGCTGTGGAAATCTACGCACCTAACGAATTATTCGCTGAGAACGGTACATACGTGAAGCTGCCTTGTACTTTCAAGTCTACAGAAGTGACGGGCAGCACGACATCCGTCACGTGGATGTTCACAGAAGAAGGCGCCAGTACGGCCGGTGTCGTGGTAAGATGACATTCTCTAGCACAGTCGCTTGGTTTATGTAGAGCAGGGTTTCCCAACCAGGGTGCCTCCAGCTGTTGCAAAACTACAACTCGCAGCATGCCCGGACAGCCAAAGGCTGTCCGGGCATGCTGGGAGTTGTAGCTTTGCAACAGCTGAAAGCCCCCCAGGTTGGGAAACAAAGTCCAGTCCCTCCAGACACAAGAACGTTAAACTCCGCCAAGCGTCCATATGTTATGAATGGAGAGAAGAAAGTACTAGGGACTTGCAGCTGACACCAGATGGTAGAATTCTTAATTTTAAAGGGGTACTCCACTGGAAAAAAAAAAATCTTAAATCAACTGGTGCCAGAAAGTTAAACAGATTTGTAAATTACTTCTATTAAAAAATCTTAATCCTTCCAGTAGTTATCAGCTGCCGTATGATCCACAGGAAGTTCTTTTCTTTTAGAATTTCCTTTCTGTCTGGCCACAGTGCTCTCGGCTGACACCTCTGTCCATTTTAGGAACTGTCCAGAGTAGGAGCAAATCCCCACAGAAAACCTATACTGCTCTGGACAGTTCCTAAAATGGACAGAGGTGTCAGCAGAGAGCACTGTGGTCAGACAGAAAGGAAATTCTAAAAGAAAAGAACTTCCTGTGGATCAGAACAGCAGCTGATAAGTACTGTAAGGTTTAAGATTTTTTAATTTAAGTAATTTACAAATCTGTTTAACTTTCTGGCACCAGTTGATTTAAAAAAAAAAAAATTAAATAAAAATAAAAACCTTTAATTCAGGATGTGACTGGAGTATAAGGCTATGTTCACATACACAGCTTGCTGTACGGAATTGCGGCAGAATTTATGTGCTCAATACACAGAATTCTGCCGAAATTCAAAGCTCTATTTAGTTTAGTGGGATTCCGCCCACAGTTCTGCAAAATTTAAAGACCGTCTTTAAATTTTGTGGAATTTCCGCAACGGAATGTTCAGCCATGTAAACGGGACAGCGGAATCCCAATGAACATGGCCCTTATTTATTAAGAGTGTTGTGTAGGTTTCTTTATGGGTTTAATTCCCTACAATCTATTTTCCATGGTATTTACTAAGGTTTCCCTACATTTTCCACTTTCCCTAAATTTTCCACTTTCCCTACATTTTGCTTTTCTTACACATGCTCTGATCTGTCTGGTTTTAATCGTCTCAAATCCACCACATTTTATGTGGAAACCTTAGTAAATATGTTGGGTTTTTTTGTGAAAATGTCGGGAACACGCCCCATCTCGGAGACCACGCCCGCTTTTACGGCCAGTCGCTCCCCTTTTTCGGGATTTCTAAGCCAAATGGAGCGTTAGTCCGGATTTTTTTCAATTCTGGCGCAAAATCTGGTGCAGACAGAATTTTTGGTGCAATGCGTCAAAATCTGGCGCATATTGTTTTTTTAGGGCCGATACTGATAATCTGTCACCTTTCAGGCCAATAACTTATACCGATATTTCGGTATAAGTTATCGGCTATTTCAACCCCCCCGGCGGGACAGAAGCCATTGCAGATCAATCATTGCTTTAAATCAATGAACTACAGTGGCTTTTGTGGTGCCAGACCGCCGCCACCACCCTCTTCTCTCCCCCTGCCTGTCCTGAGTCTAACCACCACAGTTGCCCCATCGCCTACCCCCCCATCCTCTGGCCGCATGCCGCTGCCCAATCGCCTCCTCCCCCATCCTCTGCCCACATACCGCCGCTGCGCCATCTCCTCCCCCCATCGCCTCCCCCCATCCCCGGTGTTATAATTACCTGTTCCCGGGGGTCCACGATCCTTCAGGCTCTGTCGGCGTCCTGCGCTGTCACTGGGCGTACTGACTAGGGATCGACCGATTATCGGTATGGCCGATAATGACGATTTTGGGCATTATCGGTATCGGCAATTACCCTGCCGATAATGCCCCGCCCCCCGCACCGCCCCCACCGCACCGCGTCGCACCCCCCCCCTGTAGTGTCCGGCGGCATTCCGGGTGGAGGGTGAACCGGTCCGGGATGTCCTTCTTCTCCGGGGGTCCTCTTCTCCACTCCAGGCAGGCTCCGGCCTAGTACGCTGCATAGACGCCGCTACGCCGTGACGTCAGGTGCGTCGCTGCGCACGGGCGTCACTGCGCAGCGGCGTCTATGCAGCGTACTAGGCCAGAGCCTGCCCGGAGTAAAGAAGAGGACCCTCAGAGAAGGACAGCCCGGACCGGTTCACCCTCCACCCGGAATGCCGCCGGACACTACAGGAAGGAAGGATGGCCCGGACCACCCCGACAGGTAGGGGGAGAGAAGCGGGTGGCGGCGGCGGCCTATGGCACCGCAAAAGCCACTGCAGTGCATTGATTTAAAGCGCCCGCTTTAAATCAATGATCTGCAGCGGTGTCGCGGGGGGATAAATAGCCGATAACTTATACCGGAATATCGGTATAAGTTATCGGCTATCGGCCCTAACCTCCACCAATTATCGGTATCGGCCCTAAAAAACGATATCGGTCGATCCCTAGTACTGACGGTGACGTCGCGTTGGCGTTGGTGGTGGGTGATGTGATGCGGTGCGGTGGGGGCGGGGCATTATCGGCACATCGGCAAGGTAATTTCTGATACCGATAATGTCCAAAATGTCCGATAATCGGTCGATCCCTAGTTTGCAATAGTAAATGAGGGCCAATGTGCTTTTACATTTCGTTGGAATTCCACGGTGTGAGTATCGCCTAAGATGTGAGGTATTGTTCAACGGTGTTTCCAAAACAATTGTGCACCTAAAGTGATTTTTGCTTTTATCCTTTCCATATATAAATGTTCACAAAGGGCCACAACAATAAGGAAACAGCTGACTTATAAGAGACATAGTAGTGGAGTAATAGAACTGAGCCAAACAACCTTTGCTCATCAATTTACTTTGCAGTCGATGATTTTTAATTTTTGTTTTCCCCCCTGTCTTTTCATTAGATTTTCTATTACATCAATGGGAAGAAGTACCCCGGGCAGGAGCCGCGCTTCAAAGATCGGGTCACCTGGGTGGGAGACATCAATAATAGGGACGTTTCCATCAAGCTAGACAAGATTACTTTTAAGGACAATGGGACCTACAGTTGTAATGTTTTAAATCCTCCAGATATTATGAGTACCCCCAAGCAGATAAAGCTGCGGGTGGTGGAGAAAGGTGAGTGATTTTTCTTTCTTTCTATTCTTCTGTCTCTGCCCTCCTATAAAGATATGTCTTCAGACCACTTTGTATAGCAAACACCAAAGGGATATACAATCTTAGTAAATGGTTAGTGTCCTGCACCAATGAATGGATGGCATATCCTAATGTAATATCATTAAAGTCAAAGGGGGCGTTTTGCACAATTGGTGTTCCACTTTTTCCAGTTACTGTAATATATATAAAACATTTGTTTGTATATATGTGTGTATATCGTCCAACAAGTAATGGCGCAGCGCTCCAAAAATAGATTTAAAAAAAAAGTGAATTTATTCACCCCATGTTACCAACAGCAACGTTTCAGCTCAACACTAGAGCCTTTTTCAAGCATAGCTTGAAAAAGGCTCTAGTGTTGAGCTGAAACGTTGCTGTTGGTAACATGTGGGGAATAAATTAACATTTTTTAAAATCTATTTTTGGAGTGCTGCGCCATTACTTGTTGGACTATCTAAATGGGTCAAGATCGTACCTAGGACGCCGGGCACCCACATATATTTTTTTCTGTCTGGTGGTGCTGCAACTACTCTGGTATTTATCTGTGTGTGTATGTATATATACATGTAGAGAAGGTGGAGGACAGCACCTGGTCGCAGCTTCTGTGCAAGTGATCGTCCAGATAACCAGTCGAGAATGTCAACATCCAAGCAAAATTGGTCACAGCACAAAAGCAGCAGACTCCAATATGTAAAGAAGGCTGTGGTCTCTTATTGGTTACCAACAGTGCAATGTTTCGGCTATAGGTTAGCCTTTGTCAAGCGTATATACATATATCCCCGACATACGATAATTTCAACATGCGATGGCCTCTCAGAGGCCATCGCATGTTGAAGGCAGCATCAACCTACGATGCTTTTTTATGTCAGGGCCATTGCATAAACGGTTATCTGGCTGCGCAGACTGCTTCATCTGCCACCGGATAGCCATTTAAGGTGGTCCGGTGGGTGTCACTCACCTGTCCCCGCCGCTCTGGACCGTCCTCTTCGGGATCCCCTGCATCGCCGGTGCTCTCCATCGTCGTCACCGCACACGCCATCCCGTCATCAAATAGGAGCGGCGTGTGCAGCGACGTGATAACTGCGATGAAGAGATGCAGCAGAGACGGTCCAAGGACGCGGTGACAGCGATGGAGGGCAACATCTCGGGCAGCGGTGGGCAGCGGGAACAGGTGAGTACTGTATAACCACCTATACCAGTGGTCTTCAACCTGCGGACCTCCTGATGTTGCAAAACTACAACTCCCAGCATGCCCGGACAACCAACGGTTGTCCGGGCATGCTGGGAGTTGTAGTTTTGCAACAAATGGAGGTCCACAGGTTGAAGACCACTGGTATAGGAGGTTATACAGTACTCACCTGTTCCCGCTGCCCACCGCTCCCCGAGATGTTGCCCTCCATCGCTGTCACCACTGTCCTATACTTTTCATTGCACGGATCCCTCAACATACTAAATTTAATTAAATAAATAAATTAAATATAATGTAGGTGTGGTGTGGGAGGTTCTCCCCTTTGAACAATTCTCACTTGCTAGTAAAGATCAGTAAGCCGACCACAAGGCATTGCCCTGCTGGGATCCCTAGTGATCAGCTGTGACAGCGCCACCATAGGAGAAGTGAAACGTTAATGTCTATTCCAGTTTTTTAACCAGTGTACCGCAAGCTGACAGCACTTACATAGTTAATCCTGTCTGCGGCACCAGTTCTGTGTAAAACTGTATCTACGTTCCTCTCCCCGTTTTCTCTGTTCATATCATGCAGTCCTCTGGAGGAGCAAGTGGCCATACACGTCTGTCTCCTCCACCGTCTGATGCTATGGAGGAAGCAGAGTGACGTGTGAGTAATCAAATTCTACCCCATAGGACACCATGATAAGGAGTTTTACACAGAACAGGCTGCAAACAGTATAGACTTTGTAGGTGCCTTACAGTGAGGAGCAAACTACCTGAAGGGAGGTCTTACCTACTGGGGGACAAACACCTGCAGTGGGTGCTACCTACAGGTGGTCCTACCCACAGGGGGAATACTACCTACCAGGGTTCCTACCCACAGGGGGAATACTACCTACCAGGGTTCCTACCCACAGGGGGAATACTACCTACCAGGGTTCCTACCCACAGGGGGAATACTACCTACCAGGGTTCCTACCTACAGGGGGCATACTACCTACCAGGGTTCCTACCCACAGGGGGAATACTACCTACCAGGGTTCCTACCCACAGGGGGAATACTACCTACCAGGGTTCCTACCTACAGGGGGCATACTACCTACCAGGGTTCCTACCTACAGGGGGCATACTACCTACCAGGGTTCCTACCTACAGGGGGCATACTACCTAC